>NC_079226.1:39667471-39811461 GCF_029633865.1 Lampris incognitus
CTGTTTGGGCTGCACAATTGAAATGCTGATGCAGAATGAATCTCACAGGTGAAGTAAGGGTGAGTGTGGCAGTTCTTTCCTTTTTGTGAAAAGCCAAGTGTGTTTGAATATGCTAGATAAGATAAGCTACGATACTTTATTGCCATTGTGTGCACACAACGAAATCTTGTTTGGTGACTCTCAGACCAGCAGCACTAGACAAGGTAAATGATTAAAAAAAAACAAGATAAAAACAAGGACAAACAACATTTAGTCAAAATAAGTGAGGTAGCGAAAATGATAAGATAATAAAAGATAGCAGCGGCTTTTAAAGCTCAAAATGGTGCATGGGGTTATTGCACATAGTTGTCCATATTGCAGCGGCTTTAGTAGCAGTTAGTCTTCAGCAGCTACAGGCAGGTGTGTGTGGGGGTGGGGGGTGGGGGGGTGGCGATGGAGGCTACAGCTCTGGGGAAGAAGCTGTTCCTCAGCCTGTTAGTCCAGGTTTTGATGGTGTGGTATCTTTTCCCCGATGGCAAGGGAACAAACAGACAGAGACCTGGGCGTGTTGTGTCTTTGCTGATGTTGCTGGCTTTCGTCTGCAGGCGGCCAGCATACACAGCATCCAGGTCCGGGAGCACAGCTCCCACAATCCTCTGGGCTGTCTGTCTTTACCACCCGGGTCGAGTCCTTCCTGTTCTCTGCTGTGCAGCTGACGTACCACGCTGGGACACACTGACAGAGGAGGCTTTCTATCGCCGGCTCGAATCCCCGCATTACTTCCGGCTTGGTCGGGCATCCCTACAGACACAATTGGCCGTGTGTGTGGGTGGGAAGCCGGATGTGGGTATGTGTCGCTGCACTAGCGCCTCCTCTGGTCCATCAGGGCGCCTGCTCGAGGGGAGTGGGAACTTGGGGGAATAGCGTGATCCTCCCACGCGCTACGTCCCCCTGGCGAAACCCCTTAGGAGGAGGCATGTGGTCGTCTGCAGCCCTCCCCGGATCGGCAGAGATCCGCCGCCACCCACCACCACCCACCAGGGGCTTAGCTGGCCTGTAGGAATCCACTTTGAACGCGGCCTCTCTGCCCTGTTTGTCACGGTTGTCTCCAAAGAGTCCGGGCCACCTCTGTGTGACCGGCCCCGATTGTGCTGTGGGGCCAGAAAGCGGTTTTCACGGGGCGGCGGAGTTCGGAGCGAGGGTCATATGTATGGAATGCGTCACCCTGTCTGTCCCCCGGCCGGGCAGACGGCTGGGTGACTGTTGGCAGCAACTGCCAGAACCACGAGGGCCCGCGTGTTGTTTCAGGCAGCTGGCCTCCAGATGAGCCAGTGTCAGCCCAGCGGGTCAGTTGACCAGGAGCCAATGGGTCTGATTGCTGGACATTCCTGAACTGCTTGTGTGAGCAGCGTGAAATCCCCTAGGCAAACAGCGAGGACCCCCACCCCCGGCGCTGCGACCAGCGCAGCCCCCCGGGCCTCCGCTCCCACACCACTTCCAAATGACTCCTTGTGTTTGTTTTAACCTCCCCGACGTAGCCGAGAGGAGGGGTTTGCCACAGAGGGGGCCGCACGTGGCTGCCGTACGGTTCGCACAATCACAGGGGCGTGTTTGAAAGCTGATGTAGGTTTGTTATTCTTCTGGTAGTCAACCTACCGGGCGCCGGAAGAAGGGCAAAAACGGGGTAGATGCCGCTCATCTGGTATTCCTGTTAAAACGCATACTACCCGTCCTTTCTGTGCTGGCTGAGTGTACTCGAGTGCATTCTGTACTCCAGCGAATAATTTACACACCGCCTCATAAGACCTTGTGACCGCCTTTCGCTAGTATTTCTCCAGTTTAGTGTTGCTCCGGTGCAGTAAATAAATCTGCCAGCGTCCGGGTGGCGTGGCGGTCTATCCCGTTGCCTACCAACACGGGGATCGGAGGCCTGGTCGGGCGTCCCTACAGACGCAATTGGCCCCTCCGATGCGCTACGTCCCCCCGGTGAAACTCCTCACTGTCAGGTGAAAAGAAGCAGCTGGCGGCTCCACGTGTATGGGAGGAGGCATGCGGTAGTCTGCAGCCCTCCCCCGGGTCGGCAGAGGGGGTGGAGCAGCGACCGGGACGGCTCGGAAGAGCGGGGTGATTGGCCGGATACAATTGGGGAGAAAAAGGGGGGGGGGTCAAAAAATAACAACAGATTAATCTGCAATCTAATGGGGCGATAGAGTGCAAAATGTGTGTGTATTTAGATTTCGCACACAGGCGTAAATACACATTAATTCCCGTTTTCCCACTCAACTGAGGACCTCTCTGAAGCCAAGAAAAGCATCTAAACAGGCCCCGGAGGCCATCACAGTGAAAAGGAAGTGAAGACCAGCCTAAATGTCCTCACTTTACAAAGTGGCCCTCACTCCCAAGGGTTAATAACCCTTGCTGGTCCTCACAAAGATAGCTGTACACGCACACACAAACACACACACACACACACACACACACACACACACACACACACAGTGAGATAACAGGGTTGGTGAGTGTATCTGCTAAACCTGTCTCTCCCCCTTCAGACAATGAGCACATCTATATGGAGCTTGGCCAGAAGTTATCCAAGTATTGTCCCAAAGAATGGAAGAGAGAGGCCAGCAAGGTAATAAATACCCTGCACCGTGTACTTCCTGATATATATATATATATACACACAATGTACAGTTTTTACTTTGTTTTGTTCTGACTTACTGTTATATAAAGTGCATTGCCCTTAATTTTAATGTGCAAAATGTGCTGCATGAATTAAATTGACTGATTAATTGATTGATTGATTGATTGGTTGGTTGGTTGGATGGTTAATTGGTTGATTGATTTGGAAGTAAGTTTAAAAGTGCATTAAGGGCGTCCAGGTGGCGTAGTGGTCTATTCCGTTAGCTGCCAACATGGGGGTCGTCGGATCGAATCCCCGTGTTACCACCTCCGGCTTGGTCGGGCGTCCCTACAGACACAATTGGCCGTGTCTGCGGGTGGGAAGCCGGATGTGGGCATGTGTCCTGTTCGCTGCATTAGCGCCTCCTCTGGTCGTTCGGGGGGGAGGGGGAACTGGGGGGGAACAGCGCGGTCCTCCCACGCGCTACGTCCCCCTGGTGAAACTCCTCACCGTCAGGTGAAAAAGAAGTGGCTGGTGACTCCACATGTATGGGAGGAGGCATGTGGTAGTCTGCAGCCCTCCCCGGATCGGCCGAGGGGGCGGAGCAGCGACCGGGACGGCTCAGAGGTGTGTGCAGGGTGATTGGCCGGGTACAATTGGGGAGAAAAGGGGGGAGGGGGTGCAATTAATTGTTCAGTGAGTATTTCTAACCGTCGTCGTTCTTGCACGGCTCACCACAGAGGCCAGCAAAGACCACGAATCGAACCTTACCCTTGACTCCCTTAACTCCTACAGTATACACATCAAACCAGTCCATTTCCATACTTGAGTCAGCATGTTTACCAAGACACAGGACGTGGTGTAACGACCCCTTGTTTTGTCTGTGGTGGAAAACCTGTTCCTTGTGTCCATCCCCAGGGTATTGACCAGTTTGGGCCTCCGATGATCGTTCACTTCAGGGCTCAGTATTACGTGGAGAACGGCAGGTTAATAAGGTAAGTGAGACCAGGGGGTTTCAAAGTGCAAGACCGTGAGCCCCCTTCAGAGAACAGCAAGGCAGCGGGCCGCCCTCCTTTTAATAAAGGGAATAATACAGTAATTATGATAACAACAATAATCCACTCTGTTTGAAAATAAAGGGTTGCAGAGGAGGCGTCCAGGTAGCGTAGCGGTCCGTTGCCTACCAACACGGGGGTCGGCGGTTCGAATCCCCGTGTTACCTCCGGTTTAGTCGGGCGTCCCTACAAGCACAATTGGCCGTGTCTGCGGGTGGGAAGCTGGATGTGGGTACGTGTCCTGGTCGCTGCACTAGCGCCTCCTCTGCCTGATCGTGGGGGAGGGGGAACTGGGGGGAATAGTGTGATCCTCCCACCCGCTATTCCCCCTGGCGAAACTCCTCACTTGTCAGGTGAAAAGAAGCGGCTGGCGGCTCCACATGTATGGGAGGAGGCATGTGGTAGTCTGCAGCCCTCCCCGGGTCGGTAGAGAGGGTGGAGCAGCGACCGGGATGGCTCGGAAGAGTGGGGTAATTGGCCAGATTCGACTGGGAAGGAAAAGGGGGGGGGGATTAGTATATAGGTCAATGCCTATTTGTGCATGTTACTGAAGTAAAAAAACAAGAAGAAAAGAATTGAACACACGTCGGTCACCTTTTAACAAAACAGAACGGAGAACGTGAAAATGTACACCACCCGTTGGTGTGCGGTGCTGCTCCCCGACACCATGCTAAGGCCTTAGCGTGACCTGTCAAGTAAAGTTTACAAGGAGCTCTGGGAAACAGTTCACTCCTCTTACCCCCACCACGGATAGCCTACATAGCCTCACCTTAATGGGAGCAGTGAGTCTGCGTCTTGGCTGCCCTCAGACGGAGGAGGCGGCGCCGCACCGACGACGGGAACGAGGCTGCAGGTCGCTCACCCCCTGCAGCCTCCACCGATACTTGCTTTCAATCAGAAATCCCCAACTCTAAATATATAACGTCAGACTTTCTGCTGGGTTCAGACATTTTCTTGTATTTCCCCCGATACTCTGTGGCGCCCCCCCAGGGGGGGCGGGCCTCACACTTTGAAAACGACTACCTTAGACTAAACGCACCAAAGGAGATCTGAAAATTCAAATGTCTAAGATATGCCATTGATTGCTAGCTTGAAAGTCTGGTTTATTTATCATTGGGCAGAGTAATGGTAGTTTTTTGAGGAATGTGCTATAGGCGGTTGTGTCGCCGGCTCAGCCAGTGAAGTGCCATGTTAGCTGAGGCGTAAGCACAGCATTTTGGGGTTTGGATCTGTCCAAACAGAGTCCATTAAAAGGTCTTTAACTTGCGAGTTTGACAATGACGCACATTTATTCTCTCACCTCGCAGTTAATGCTTAACGGTATTAAGCCTGCTTTGTTCTGTGTCCCCCCCCCCATCCAGTGACCGCTCAGCCAGATACTACTACTACTGGCACCTGAGGAAACAGGTGCTGCTCTCCCAGTGCATCCAGAGGGAGGAGGCCTACTTCCTCCTGGCCGCCTTTGCCCTCCAGGCTGACCTGGGCAACTTCAAACGAAACAAGCACTTTGGGAAGTACTTTGAACCCGAAGCTTACTTCCCCCCGTGGGTGAGTGTGTCTAACATGCCCCTTAAGTTCTGGGCCCCCTATCCTAACTACTCTCCTAATCTCTGATCCCAGCCATACCCCCATACTCTGTTGTTTTTACTAAAAGTTGTACCTTTCCCCACGGTGTTATCTGGGTGCTACGCCTTTAGCCGCGTGCTCCTTTTGTTAGCTGTTTGGTGTCTGCTGGCCAAAGAAACCTGCTAACATCCGCCTTTTGTGGTCAATGTAAAAAGGGTATCAATCAGCATTCACTCCCGGGTCAACTGACTCTGCAGTAGTCACGGGTATTTACCGGCTCCCCCTCCGATCGGCCTCGATGTAAACGCGACACCCGGGTGGACACGCCAATTTGGGCGATGGCGTGGAGCCCTTGTCCGCGCGTCATAAACTGAGTGAAAACATTTGTGGGGGTTGTTTGCGGGCACAGCGTCTTCGTTCAAGCGGCGCTCGAACATCGTTCAGTCTGCGTTGGGTTGGTAAGAGAGACTGAAGTACAGGATATAAAAGAGTAGCGTTAACCACCGCCTCCCTGGCTTCCACGCCGCTTTCTACCGTTTACTTCCGTTTTTCCGGCGCGTTCGTGACATCACGAACGTCACGACGTCAACGATGACGCTACAGAAGAAGAAGAAGAAGAAAGGCAAACCCGTCTGCTGGCAGTCAGACCCGGGTCTGCCGGCACTGTGAAAGGGGTCATAATCGCCTCTTTTTAGCGGGTTTACCCGCGTTTAAAAAACCCGCTTATACACGCCAATTTTGGTGTAAAAAGGGTTTAAGTGGGTCTTCTCTGCATAAGAGCACTAGTTAAACACTGAAAATACCGACTCCAGGGGGCGTCCGGGTAGCGTAGCGGTCTATTCCGTTAACTACCAACACGGGGTCTCCGGTTCGAATCCCCGTGTTACTTCCGGCTTGGTCGGGTGTTCCTTACAGACACAATTGGCCGTGTCTGCGGGTGGGAAGCCGGATGTGGGTATGTGTCCTGGTCGCTGCACTAGCGCCTCCTCTGGTCAGTTGGGGCACCTGTTCAGAGGGAAGCTTGAACAGGGGGGAGTAGCGTGATCCTCACAGGTGCTACATCCCCCCTGGTGAAACTCCTCACTGTCAGGTGAAAAGAAGCAGCTGGCGACTCCACATGTATGGGAGGAGGCATGTGGTAGTCTGCAGCCCTCCCCGGATCGGCAGAGGGGGTGGAGCAGAGACCGGGACGGCTTGGAAGGGTGGGGTAAGTGGCTGGGTACAATTGGGGAGAAAGAAAGAAGAAAATCCCCAGTGTCCATAGAGAAAGGCTGTTATTCTAAAGTGGCTCCACAGATTTCTACAGCTGAAGAGATACGCCGTTGGGTCATTTTGGGGAAAATCCTATTGGCCGTTTTCAATATTTGATGTTCTGGTTGGGTCGCCCCAAGTGTCCCGGATAGGTCTAAATTGTGAAAAAGATCATCAGTCTCCTGAGTATATGAATTATATTGATACTGAACTGTTTCTGGATCAGTGATGGTTCACTGGCCCTCTTTCCAATTAAATGTGTAAATTCCCAATTTTGAAAGCGATTTAAGAAAAATTCAAACGCGCATCGGTTGTTTGTTAGTTGCTTCTAAGCGACCGAACAACCTCCCTATGTGGAGAATTATTCAGTTACACGCGTTAAGGACAAAAGACGCACAAAGACGACTTGCCGCCGGGGAAATTTTGACGAGCCTCAGGTGTTTTACCTCTCCCAGCCGGCAGGGCGGTGGTCATGCCTGCAGCCCGCGGGCTGTATGTGGGTCTGCATCCGCCGTCAGTTAATCATGCTGGCCAAACACTTTGCGACAGCTCCACATCGCAGCATGCGGGATGAGAAAAAACTGGGGCATCAAGTTTATTTTTGTCCCTGGAAGTGGCACACTCGTGGTTCTTTTCACTTTTTTAAATGCCTCAGCTGCGATGGCTCTTCCAGTAACCCCCCCCCTCCCCCTCCCCCGCCTTCGCTGCTCTGGTCTGTGACCGTCCCGCCCCTCTGATTGGCCCCGACTTCCTGCGATTAGCCTCCTTATCGCCGCTTTAAAGCAGTGGGGCGCGGAAGCCGCTCGGCACCACGTGGCGAACGCAGCAAATCTTCCCCCAAGATTTGCGTCGTTAGAGAGCTCACTGACAGGGGCTTAGGGAAGCCACACGCAAAGCCTCGGAAATGTGGTTCCAGGTCCCGCCCACTGGTTTTCACATCCAGTACGAATCCAAGTCTCTCAAGGGGGAATCTTACGAGATATACATTTTTTTGCCCCCCCCGCCCAGGGGCGTTCCCGTCACCTCACTGGCCGGCTGCCCCGTCAGTCTGCCACTGAGCGGCGTGGGCCGTCGTACAGTCCGTGAACTTCAGGTCTCCTAGTGCCACTGCCAGTTAAAGGCCGACCATGTTGGCTCAGGCCTAAGTGTATCAAGCTGGGATCAAATCCAGGTCCCGGTCCTGTCCAGTGCTCCTCTGTACCAGGCGGGAAAGGCAACATGCCAAGGAGAATGTGTTTGGGAAACGCAAGGGGTTCTTATGCACAGCCGGTTTACTTTGAATGAGACAGAGTTGTTTTAACAAGACTAGTAAACTGATCCTCCCCCCCCCCCCCCCAGGTGATAGCCAAGCGTGGCCGTGACTACATCCTGAGGCACATCCCCAACATGCACAAAGACCAGTTTGCTCTCACGGCATCCGAGGCACATCTGAAGTACATCAAGGAGTGTGCGCAGCTTGATGATGTCACTGTCCACTACTACCGACTCTATAAGGTAAGAGGTGTGGGCGTCCGGGTAGCGTGATGGGCTATTCCGTTGCCTACCAACACGGGGATCGCTGGTTCGAACCCCTGCGTTACCTCCGGCTTGGTCGGGCGTCTCTACAGACACAATTGTCTGCGGGTGGGAAGCTGAATGTGGGTGTTTGTCCTGGTCGCTGCACTAGCGCCTCCTCTGGTCAGTTGGGGCACCTGTTCAGGGGGAAGCTTGAACAGGGGGGAGTAGCGTGATCCTCACAGGTGCTACATCCCCCCTGGTGAAACTCCTCACTGTCAGGTGGAAAGAAGCGGCTGGCGACTCCACATGTATGGGAGGAGGCATGTGGTAGTCTGCAGCCCTCCCCGGATCGGCAGAGGGGGTGGAGCAGAGACCGGGACGGCTCGGAAGAGTGGGGTGATTGGCCGGGTACAATTGGGGAGAAAGAAATGGGGAAAATTTAAAAATAAGAAAAGGTAAGAGATGTGTTGCCTGCACCAGCATTGATGTGACCAGTATGTCGCCTTTATTCCAAAACAAAGCCCGGCTCTGGATCAAGATGAATCCCTTCTGGTAGGTAATTTAGCAAATCATTTGTGTTTCAAAGTGTCACGTGCCAAAGGTGCCCGGCCCACATGGGCTAACCAGACACTACAATCCATAACAAAGAAGAGCAATGACACAGTGAGAGGAGAAGAACTAATATAACACACCTCCATACATGTCCCGCGATCTCACACCAAATAAGTTATGTGATATGTTCGTTAGACTGAATTCTGTCTGGCCTTCAGCAAATGACCTTGTGGTGAGATAAGTTCAGCCTGTGCCGTGGACACATTAGCAGTCCAAACAGTACACAAGTTAACCTCTTCCTTTTCCACTTTCATTTGCGAGTAATAGAAAAGGTGGCGCAGTAGTTAGCGCGGTCGCCTCACAGCAAAAAGGTCCTGGGTTCGAGCCCCGGGGTAGTCTAACCGTGTGAGGGTCGTCCCGGGTCGTCCTCTGTGTGGGGTTTGCATGTTCTCCCCGTGTCTGTGTCTGTCTAGAGACCTTTTCAGGTCACTCTTAAAGATATTCGCGATTATCCCCATGATGCAATTCACCGAGATCAACTTTTCGTGAGTGTTTTTATCGCGATCTGCAGATAAAATCCTATATCGTCGCATCCCTTGTGTGGATGTAGTTTTATTCTTCTGGGTTGTTATTGTCCAGGCAGTTTAAATCATGACAGATTGTTAATTTAATGGTAGTCCAGTTTTATAGCAGGGTGCAACAAAATACCCCCCCCCCCGTTTTTCTTCCCGATAGGGCATGTCCAATTCCTTGTTCTCCTAAGGTTTCGTCAGTGCAGCAGCCCCTGTGAAGGTTGGGGGGGGAGAGAATTTCCTGAGACTAGAAAATTACTGAAACTGCGTTAAAATCAAGGAGAATTCTCTTATCAAAACGAGTTTCCTCTGTTGTTTTTAGAAATAATGAGATTTTTAGACCGAATTTGGGATTTGGTGGCGTGCCGAGATTGACATTTTTGCAGCATTGTGTAAAATAATTCTGCTGTCCTTTACAGTTTACATCTATAGCAAATGTCTTTTTCTTTGTCGTTCTAACAGGACAAAAAGGAAGTCGAGGCATCGCTGACGTTGGGACTGACTTTACGTGGGATACAAATATTCCAGGTACTACCTCATCAGTGGCGGCTGGTGCTAAAATGTTTGGAGGGGGGCGCAGTTTACCTTGGTGCAGCACACCTGACGGCTGCTCTAATGTCCACACAGTCACAGAGTTATTCAGAAGGACAATGTAGCCTATAGATTTTATAAGGGTTCATAGATGGCGGATGATTGACTGTCGAGACGAGGCGTGGTAGTGGGTGTGAACATGATTGACAGCCGCGAGAATTGTCCAATCACATTCGATCAAAAACCATTAAAACAATACCAATTCGCTGCCAATAGAAGTGGGAGTGTCTGGGGCAGCACAGAACTGCGCCCCCTGGAAAATCTGAAGACACAAATCAGACAGCAGCCTCAGGTCACCTGCTCACCACAAGTTTGAGGGCTTACATGAGGTATGGTTTGGGCGGCGCCCCTCACCCAGGAAGTATATGTATTCAGACAGGAAGTATATGTATTCAGACAGGAAGTATATGTATTCAGACAGGAAGTATATGTATTCAGACAGGAAGTATATGTATTCAGACAGAAACCAACCAAACACCATTTGAACCGATATTTAATGCTGCTGACAGGCGCTCGCAGACTGACAACACTTTTATTTCATCATTATTTACATTATACAACTAAATTATATTTTACATGTTTAAAAGTAGATTTTCATCTCTTGATATTAGAAGGGGGCAGCGCCCCGGCGCCCTGTACTGGCCAGCCACCACTGTACCTTATACTTTGAGTTACGATCAGGAAGGGAATTTCGGGGGTTGAGGTATCATTCGCATCAAAAATCAGATTCTTCCCATTTCATCCATTTCATACACTCTCCACACTTACCGTCCCGGGTCGTCCTCTGTGTGGAGTTTGCATGTTCTCCCCGTGTCCGCGTGGGTTTCCTCCGGGTGCTCCGATTTCCTCCCACAGTCCAAAGCCATGTAGGTCAGGTGAATCGGCCATACTAAATTGCCCCTAGGTGTGAATGTGTGTGTGTCGGCCCTGTGACGGCCTGGCGGCCTGTCCAGGGTGTCTCCCCGCCTGCCGCCCAGTGACTGCTGGGATAGGCTCCAGCATCCCCATGACCCTGAGAGCAGGATAAGTGGCTCGGATAATGGATGGATGGATGGTTGTCTTGTCATCAAGGAGACAAAGCCATGTGTGTACTGGAACTCAACCAGCCCCCCAGTATCTCCACAGTTTCACACCAGCGTGGGTGAACTGTGGAGCACTCCCACATCATGTGCCCGTATGTGCCCAGCTTGCTCCGACACTTCCAGCATCCACTGTCATCAGCAGTTCCCATTTTGTGAAGTCTAGTTGGTGCGCCGTAATATGTGTACTGTTTTCATATGGAATGAATTTCCCTCTAGCTTCTCTGGTGTTGTTCCCCATCTGATATAGTTGATATAATATCTGACCACTTCAATATCAGCTGCAAGATCCTTCTGCCCCGGCATGGTGGCGCAGTCGCCTCACAGCGAGAAGGTCCTGGGTTCGAACCCCGGGGTTGCCCAGCCTTGGGGGTCATCCCGGGTCGTCCTCTGTGTGGAGTTTGCATGTTCTCCCCGTGTCGGCGGTGGGGTTTCTCCGGGTGCTCCGGTTTCCCCCACCATCAAAAAGATAGATGTTAGGGTTTATACTCCTGTTTGTGCCCCTGAGCAAGGCATGGCGAGATGAACTGGAGTTGGTCCCCGGGCGCTGCATGGCGGCTGCCCACTGCTCCTAGTTACACAGCTAGGAGGGGTTAAATGCAGTGTGATTTCCCGACGGGGATCAATAAAGTATCTCAAACCTCTCAAATATTACTTGGAGATTAGTACAGGCGCCACCTGTGGAGTGTTTGAACCCTTTGTGAAACACTCACCCTCTATGAACTCCCTGAGGTAACAACGTTTTATAGCACTTTCCTCAAATGTTGTGTTGTGTGTCGGTACGACTGAACGACCCATCAGGTCAAACTGTGAGTGCTGTGAAGACTTGCGAGTCTGATGTTGATTCTGTGTGCGACCTGTGTTTCAGAACGTGGGCTCCGTCAGGCAACTGCTGTACGATTTCCCCTGGACCAACGTCGGGAAACTGGTGTTTGTGGTAAGCAGAACATTTCCCAGCCCCTCCTGTGAGTCACACAGATCCTTCACACATAGCGAGCGGCCTGTGGCGGGCGGCGTTTTGTTGTCGAGCGCCGTGTGGCGATGAAAGCCGAGCTCCTCCCGCGGTCCGGGCGGCGTCTGTGAAAACTGCAGCTCTTGCACAGGTTTCTGGAAGGCTTTCCTGTAGAGGCGGCTCTTCTCCAACCTGTTGTTTATCCTCGCCCCGAGACAGCCTTCTGGAACCAATCAGGGATTCAGAAGAAGACTGCTTTCATGTGTGTGCGCACACCCACCCACACACACACACACACACACACACACACACACACACACAGTGTTGACCCGGGCCGTCATTTTGACGGTTTTCGATTTTCAAAGTTTAATAACTTTGCGGGAATAAAAAAAGGTACAGACCTGTTGGGCATCCGGGTAGCGTAGCGGTCGCGGTTGCCTACCAACACAGCAACCATTACTTCGCCAGTTCGAATCCCCGTTACCTCTGGCATCGTTGGGCGTCCCTACAGACACAATTGGCCGTGCCTTCGGGTGGGAAGCTGGATGTGGGTATGTGTCTTGGTCGCTACACTAGCGCCTCCTCTGGTCAGCCTGTTCGGGGGGGAGGGGGAACTGGGGGGAATAGCGTGATCCTCCCACGCGCTACGTCCCCCCGGTGAAACTCCTCACTGTCAGGTGAAAAGAAGTGGCTGGTGACTTCACATGTATGGGAGGAGGCATGTGGTAGTCTGCAGCCCTCCCCAGATCGGCAGAGGGGGTGGAGCAGTGGTTAGCACGGTGGCACAGTGGTTAGCGCGGTTGCCTCACAGCAAGAAGGTCCCGGGTTCGAGTGCCAGGCTAGTCCAACCTTGGGGGTCATCCCGGGTCGTTCCTCCGGGGGCTCCAGTTTCCTCCCACAGTTCAAAGACATGTAGGTCAGGTGAATTGGCCGTGTTCGTTGCTCTGTCCTGGAAACACACTAGCGCCCTCCAGTGCAGAGGAATAGTCTAAACTTGCTGTTTGATTATGTCCAACATGTCTGGTTACAGACGCCGTTACAGACGCACCATGGCTACCACCGAGGCGTTGCAGCATTTACAGGCATTGGACAGCGGCCATTTTAAATGGACTGGTGACATGTCCAGGGTGTTTCCCCGCCTTTCGCCTAATGACTGCTAGGATAGGCTCCGGCATCCCGCGACCCTGATTAGGATAAGCGGCTTGGAAAATGGATGGATGAAAAATAGTATTGAAGTTGTTGAAATGTTGATTTTGATGTCAGTTAGTTTCATAACAGACATACTAACATCTGTAGTCTTGACAGAATATGGAGTTTAAAAACTGGCGGTCGTGTTGACCGCTCCTGGTGGTTTTAGGTAAGAGTGAAATCCTGGTCATTCTGGTGTTAAGGTTGGTGAGCCGGGTGCAGCACCGCTTGACTTGCCTCCATCGACTGCAAACCCACTCTGTAGGGGAGGCCGTTACCACTTATCGGTGCTGGAAAAAGAGAACTTGCCCCTCTTTTGATGATTTCCGTTTTGTCCACCTGAATGTAAGACCTACGTTGTTGTTTAAAGGTAAACCAGGTGGTGTATGAAAGCTCTGCTTAGAAGGGGTTTTCGCCCGACATTATTCTGTTGGTACAAGTGACCGCAGTCTGTGCCCCTCAGCTGTGACACACTTCCTGTTGTGCTCATCATTCTCTCCCCCTGGCTCTTCTCACTTTACACCACCCACTTTGCATCCACGGACAGCTCTGTGAAAATAATAATATACACAGATGACACAACCTTTGTAGGCCTCATCTCCAGCAACGATGAAACCCTTCTGCTCAATACAGCCAAAACCCAAGAACCCACTATTGACTTCCGAATCCCAAAACACCCATACAAATGAACGGAGACCCCATCACCCCCACCAACTCCTTTAAAGTCCTTGGAACATAACCTGAAGAGGAAAATTAAAGCTGCGGTGGTAACTTTGGAGAAGAGAACCAAGAGAGAGAGATTTCGAGAGATTTTGGAACACAAACACCAGCACCCCCTCCCCTCCTGCTCCTTCTCCAGCCCCTCCCTTCCTCAGGTAGCCCTTCCCCCAAACAAAACTCAGGCTCATTCATGTGAGTTCATTTTTACCGGCGGTGGTAACGGAGAAATAACAACCTAACGCTACAGAAAACAGAAAGGAGCTTGAATGTGCAGTTGTTGGCAGCAGAGGAACTGGAAATTTACTAGGAGTCGATTCCAGCGCTGCCCCGGCTTCGTTGTCCGCCATCGTTATGGATTTCTCGTGAACGCTCAGGGAAGTCAGACAGCAACATGATTGACAAGAAGTAGGGCCAGCCCCTCAGCCTATCAGGGCGGAGAGGCCAGGGAGAGGCCCTGATTGGTCAAAGCTTACGGGAGCGGTGGCATTTTCAGATTCCTGAACACAGAGGCAGGGGATAACGCTGAGATCCCGATTTATTCTCAGACCACTTATATTACTGATAGCTGAAGGGGTGTTACGGCATTTTTACCAAATCAAACACAAAAAAAGTTGCCAACTGAAGCTTTAACACTGAACACAAAAGCTCAACAACGACTTTGCTTTCTTAGGCAGCTTAAAAAATACCGGCTCAAACATCAACTGCTCGTTCTGTTTCACTCAGCCAGTATCGAGTCCATCACAACATCTTCCATTGTAGTATTGCAGTATTATGGTATTGCAGTATTATGGTATTACAGTATTATAGTATTACAGCATTACAGTAGGGTACGGCGACACGGACAGTCAAACACAGAACAAAACTGCGGCGGATTGTCAACAAGGCAGCCAAAATCCCAGGCAACCCACTCCCCTCAGCTGAATCTCTACATACTAACCGGACTGTAAAGCGAGCAAAGAAGATCACCTCTGACCCCTCGCATCCTGCTCGTCACCTCTCCCAGCTCCTCCCCCCAGGGAGAAGCTACAGGTCACTGTCCACTAAGACTAAAAGCCTCACAAAGTTTTTTCCCCCTACCCATCAGGACTCTGAATAATATGCGGAGTGTCTGTTGTTGTCCGTGTGTGTGTTGTGCTGCAGAGTTTGGTGTGTAACCAAAAACCAGTTCCACCGGCCTCGGTCGTGTGGCTAATGAAACAATCTGGTCTAAATCTGTCCTCTCGTGTCGCTGCACTTTAGACGGGCTGTTGTTGCGCGTTGTAGGAGTGAAACGGCAGTGGCGCGGTCATGCGGTTCCTGCGGGGATGCGAGGGGCCTCTCGAGGCTCTGCTCCACCCTTCTCCCCAATAACAGGCTGCCGGCTCTGCTCCACCCTGAGGCACAGCGCACACCACCGCTGCTGCAGCCAACGGGCGAGAGGGGAAGGCCGAGGGGATGTGTGTGTGTATGTGAATAAACACCAGATGTTGCGATGGTTTGGGAGGAGGGAGGGGAGGTGCTGACTTCGTTCTGTTGGTGGGAATGAGGGCGAGTGTTTCTGGGTGTCCGGCGGCGGTGTCGGATCCAGGAGGGAAAGACGCACAAAGAGAGGTTAGCTTTTTTTTTCTCTCCTCAAGCGTTGGCAGATCACAAGGGCCCACTTTGGACCAGGCCAAGCCTTCCCAATGTGTGTGGGCCCTGTCAGGGAGGTCTCAGAGATGAGCCAGAAAACGAGGATGTGACTCCCAGCTGTCCTATTCGTAGGGGTCGGATGGCCTGACCATGTGGCTGCTGAAATAAGAAACTCATATGAGGAGTGACTGTAAACCTTTTAATAAACTGTCACGTAACACCGCTCTACTCCCGCGCGTGTTCGGGCTGTAGTCTGCAGCGGGGGACTCCACCAGCAGGGAGGCCGGTTAGTCGGTGTTGGTGTGGGGGTTCAGGTCTTCTTGACCTGGTTCCCGCCGGATTGTCCTTCCATAGCGTAACATCATAATGAGCTGTCTATGGTGTCCTGGGTACGACGTTACACTGCAACCGTCGGGTCGTCGGCGACTAAACCGGCACCCCTGCCTCAACCCTCGGGTTGCTGTGAGGAGGGGGTGTGGACCCCCTGCAGGACTAAAAACAAACCCTGTCAAAGGGCGGAGGAGTTCCTCTGGGAACCGACGGCCATCCATACCTGGACAGGAGATAGGGACCACCAGGTACTCCCCCTACTGGAACCCAATGATGACTCAACCTGTTGAGACATCTGCTGTGCTCCTATGACCTCCATAGGTTACAGAACTGATGATGATGATGATGATGAAGATGTTTCTACCTTCCTGCATGCAGGGAAGGATTGCAGACCATCACATGGTGTAATGTACAGCACGCCGTTACACACCTACCCGATGCAGCCATCAGGTTCTACTGGTGACAAATGAGCAGTTGTACCAGAGCGGTTTGAGATGTAGTGCCTTGCTCAAGGGAACCTTGCTAATAGTTGCATTGTGAGGATTTATCTCATTCGCTTCTCCCAAACCAAGTTGTTCACAGTGGTTGAATGGACGTCCTACCAGTCACATAGGGGTCCTCACCTGACAGTGAGGAGTTTCACCAGGGGGACGTAGCACGTGGGAGGATCACGCTATCTCCCCCCCCCCCCGAACAGGCACCCGGACAGACCAGAGGAGGCGCTAGTGCAGTGACCAGGACACATACCCACATCCAGCTTCCCGCCCGCAGACACGGCCAGTTGTGTCTGTAGGGACGCCTGACCAAGCCGGAGGTAACACAGGGATTCGAACCGGCGATCCCTGTGTTGGTATGCAGCAGAATAGACCGCCACGCCAGCCGGGACGCGATATTATGAACCCTACATAGGCCTCGCCAAAATCCCGTTTCTGGCTTTGTCACGTGTGCGCCACCGTAGCAACGCGAAAATATGTTGTTATGGGGTTAGCGCTCATCAAGGAAACGCTGTACACCCACAATTTAACCTGTCTAAGTTATCCACAATCAACATTAATATAATACCAATAACGTATCCAAGGAGCAGAGGCGTGTGACAACTAACGTTACTTACCTCCGTTCTGTTGTTGACAGCCAGCAGTCCAAAATTACAAAAGCAGCCAGCTGTTCAAAATTCCGAAAAATACAAAATTACAAAATTGAAGGTAGCTAACGTTAGCTTTGCTTCGCACCGAGTTGATAGTTGATTGTTTCCTTAGCAACGCAGCGGAAATCCGGCGTCCGTTCGCGAGATTTGGGACAGGGTACGGGATTTTGGCGAGGGCTATGTAGGGTTCATAATATCGCAGCCGGGACACACTTGTCTCTTATGTTTGAGTCACTTCAGAGAGAACTGTCAGTGGGAGTTTTAATGACCTCATTTCCCTTCGGTGTAATGCAAAACACTAAAACCTCTTTTACCTGCCTCTACCACCCCCACCCCCGTGCTAGTAAACCTGCCTCCACCCCCCCCCCATGCCAGTAAAAAAACATATATCCAAAGTTTCTTTAGAAACACGCCAATGGATAAATCAAGAGCTCGGGCCCACGGTCAACTGTAAACCCACCCTTTTTACTTCTGAAACTCCAAAGCCCCTGCAGAAATGTTTATGGGGCTGTATTGAAAACACCCCCGCTGACACCAGAACCAACTGTTATTGGGTCAAGCCTCTGCCAAAAGCGTTGGGGGGGGGGAGCACCAGCCCACCATTTTATTGCGGGTTTTTCCATTTGTTCACTCAACATGTCTTCTCTTGAGCAACTTGTCAGTGGTGTGTTTGGTTTCTTCCCTCTGTGAAGAAATGAGGAACAGACCTGACGACTGCTTATCGTTTCCCTGTACTCGCAAGAGCCTTGGCAGGGCCGTGTGTTTGGATGTGAGGCAGGGCCCGGGGCCTGGAGCAGGAAAGACCCTCACTCCTTCACGTCCTCACCGTCACCTGGTCCATTCCTGCAGCGTGTGTGTGTGTGTGCAGGCTGTTCTCATTCCCTGGTCGTAGGAAAACGTACGAAGAGTAACGCACAAAAATTCGTATGCAACCACGTAGCTATCCCTAACCCTAACCCCCCCCCCCGGGGGGAAGGGAATCAGCCCCCCTGCCCCCCCTCCCGCAGACGCTCCACCGCCGCCCCGCGCAGGCGCACTGAATCGCTCCACGAAAAATTCAGCGTAACTTTTCGTACGATGTCTGTTGTGTGTGTGTGTGTGTGTGTGCGCCGTGAGGTTTGAGAGGATGGGACGTGACGTCAAGCCGTCTTGACGCATGCTCAGTAATCCGGGCGCAGAAATCCCAGAAAGCGGAATCAGTTCGTCCGCACGCAACGTTTATTGACGGAAAGGTTTCATCGCTCGTCTAACTCCCCTCTTCCACTACGTGGTACCGGCTCGGCTCGGCTCGGCTCAGTGTAGCTGGTCGTCATAGCGACGCCGGGCTTTCAAATTTCAAAATGTCATTTTAAGATAACTCCGCTTCGACCGCTTCGGCATTTAAAAATGGTCGCCGCTGGATCCAACGGGGTGTAGGCACGGAAGTAGACGTGATTGGCTGTTGCGTCGGCCAATGGACAGCGCGGAACCTCGAAGCGGGCTGACCGCCAGACCGAGCAATAGTCGGGGCTAATTTAGTTAACGTTAGTTAGCTAGCGGTAGCGATAGCGGTAGGGTTAGGACTACAGTACGATCTGGCAGTGTCGAGCTCAGCTGTAAGCTAGCTAGCTAGCTAGCTAAATGTTTCAGTGCGCGTCGTCCGCTTCAAGTCCGCGCGCTTCGAGGTTCTGCGCTGTCTATTGGCCGACGCAACAGCCAGTCACGGCTACTTCCGTGCCTACACCCCGTGGGATCCAGCGTCGACCTTGATATCTCAGCGCACATTGATGACGCAGTGACGCAAAATGGCGCAGTGACGCGTTTCTGTGGTGACCAATCGGAGGTCTGCATTGATTCTGGTGCCTGCTCCGGTTTTATTTTTGCAACCTCGGCAAAGGCGGTACCAGAAAAGTGGTAACAGTTACCAAAATGCCGGCACTTTCCGATAATGGAAAACGAAAAGGCGGAGTCGAGTTGAGCCGGTGCCATGTAGTGGGAAAGGGGCATTAAGCGGCCTCTTCAGTCTCAACTGCCCGCAGGTGTCCCTCCCTTTTAAACAATACAGTGGTATAACAACTGAAACCAACAACCAGTTTCATATGCAGATTACCGTGACCATTAGCTGGAGTTACAATGGCCCTGTCCACTATTCACAGAGGGTTGAGGGATAGCGGCAGTCTATAAGGGCCCACACACACACACACACACATTCACACCTAGAGACAGTTTAGTACAGCCCATTCACCTGACCTACATGTCTTTGGCCTGTGGGAGGAAATCGGAGCACCCGGAGGAAACCCAAACAGAGGACGACCCCTAAGGTTGGACTACCCTGGGGCTCGAACCCAGGACCTTCTTGCTGTGAGTTGCAGGGTTTTTTTTTTTATAAGCCCCAAATGAAGACGTGGCAGGTATGCCGACCTTAGAGGCCGCAGTCTTCCCAGGAAAGGGAACATTTTTACCGTCCTCACATACGGGTGGTCCACATGCTGTGGTGTTTTCCCCCACGGTGAAGCTTCCCATCATCATGAATATAGGTGCCAAGTCCAATTCGTAGCATAAATCAACAGGCAAATTCAACCGTTACTGAAAAGTTGCTGCATAGGCCAAATTCTTACCCTTCCTGCTCTTTTGGAAACATTTCTTCCCACTTTCATCTGTGTCACGCGACTCAGCGCTGTCCATCAGACCCTCCCACGCGTGTTACGAGGACTATCGGACATTCACACACGTTCGGTTTTTGTCGGGCTTCACATAGGCTGACGTTAAAGTTATATTTGAGGCTACACCCAAAACCGTTCAGGGCTTACGCCCTGGCAAAATGACCTGGCGACGCCGATGGGTGTGTTCATGGGCAGCGTCGTGGCAGAATAGATACCCAGGCTAGGTTAAGGGACTTGGGTTTGGGTCGACTCCGGCTGTATCGTTCAGCTTTGTGTTTTGTTTTTTGTGCTTTTTTTTTCCCTTTAGGGCAAGAAGTTTGAGATCCTTCCTGATGGTTTACCCTCGGCTCGTAAGCTCATCTACTACACAGGCTGCCCCCTGCGCTCCCGCCACCTGCTGCAGCTGCTCAGCAACAGCCACCGCCTCTACATGAACCTGCAGCCTGTCCTCAAACAGGTCCGCCGGCTGGAGGAGAACGAAGGTATTGCTCCAGGATTTGTTCTTTGTCTTTTTCCCTCAGTTAAACCTTCCCCCTCCCCCTTTTTCTCCCCAATTGTATGTGGCCAATTACCTCACTTTTCCGAGCCATTCTGGTCGCTGCTCCACCCCCTCTGCTGATCCGGGGAGGGCTGCAGACTACCACATGTCTCCTCCCATACACGTGGAGTCACCAGCCGCTTCTTTTCACCTGACAGTGAGGAGTTTCACCAGGGGGACATAGCGTGTGGGAGGATCACGCTATTCCCCCCAGTTCCCCCTCCCCCAAACAGGCGCCCAGACCGAGCAGAGGAGGCGCTAGTGCAGCAACCAGGACACATACCCACATCCGGCTTCCCACCCACAGACACGGCCAACTGTGTCTGTAGGGACGCCCGACCAAGCCGGAGGTAACACGGGGATTCGAACTGGCGATCCCCATGTTGGTAGGCAACAGAATAGACCGCCACGCCCCCTGGATGCCCATTCCATTAAACTTTTAATGCAATGAGTGAATTGCTATCATCAGTAGTCCAGTGCTTGGCACGCATGTGGCTGGATCCCGTGAGATCTAAAATTTTCTCTGGACTTTCCTTGTTTAAAAAAAAATCCTAAGCAATATAGAAATAGTTTTTAAGGCATTGCTGACGTGTTACAAAGATAGAACCTATTCTGTAACCCGTAGATCAGGACAGACTGCTGGCTCTGAGGGGGGTTTATTTCCGTTCTGGGTTGAATGAATGCATCTTGTTCTGATGACATGCAGAGAAGAAGCAGTACCGAGAGTCGTACATAAGCGATGCCCTGGATCTTGACATGGAGCAGCTGGACAAGCGGTCGCGGGCCAGCGGGAGCAGCGCGGGGAGCGCCTCCCACCACAAGCGCCTGTCCCGCCACTCCACAGCCAGCCATGGCAGCTCCCACACGTCGGGCATCGAGACGGACAGCTTCAGGGCCCCCGGCCAGGCCCCACACCGTCCGCTGCGCACATGCAGTTCCTCCACCACCAGCCACGGGAGCTCCCACACCTCTGGCATCGAGAGCAGCGGCAAGGAGCGCATTCTGGACGATGACGGTGAGATTCGGATAGGGGATGAGGAAGAGCCAAAGTTGTTTTGAAACAAAAACTGAGACGGAAACTAGCCATGAAAAAGCATTGTGCTAAACTTGACTTGAAAAAAATAAAACTGAATTTAACTATATCGTCTATTTGTAACTAATCATTTGTAACTATTAAGCTAAATAAATTTAAAAACTAAGGAAAAATACAAATATAACACTGGTAAAAGTAGATAAATGGGATTTGTTCAAAAAGGTGCAACATTTTATTGCTCTGCGTGGGAAAAATATCGGTAATTTTTACAGTCGGAGTTCAACAATCAGTGGTGTTTGTTGTATGAGTAATTATTGACCAGAACTGGTTTCCCTTGCAAAGTTTTCAATTTCCAGAAATTTAGCTTGACGTGTTGTTTTCAGACCATTTAAACAAAACTGTTCTTCATTATAGAGATTGAGATGCTGGTAGACGACCCAAAGGACTACGAGGAGCTTCATGAGATGGCCCTGGAGCTCAACCAGGACCTGTGCATCCACATCACCGAGGACATGTTAACCATGTCTCCTGACCAGACCAACGGATACTCAGGTAGGGCGTCTGTACTTTAGACGCTGCCCTTCTGACATCTGCGTTCACGTGTCACGCCGCCAGAATCGCAGTCGGAATGAGAATCGGCTTTGAAAGCCGAGGACGCCTACACATATTGTTCACATGAAACTGACACAACATTGGAAGGTTGCACAACAAAGTAAGACGAGAACAATTTAGCGTGCCTCCAACAGGCTGTCTGATGTGTCAGTGTGAGATGACAATGGATTTTTGTAATTTCTGCATTGACGAGGAGGAGCGTTTCCCCAACATGCTGTAGACGATGTAGTCGTGTTACATCCTGCGCAACGGCACTTGGTTTATTTGCTTAAAACCAGCTACTGGAAACACGCCACGTCAATCATTTCATTTTACTTCAAATTTGCTAAACATATGGGGCGTCTGGGTAGCGTGGCGGTCTATTCCGTTGCCTACCAACACGGGGATCGCAGGTTCGAATCCCCGTGTTGGTCAGGCGTCCCCACAGACACATTTGGCCGTGTCTGCGGGTGGGAAGCCGGATGTGAGTATGTGTCCTGGTTGCTGCACTAGCGCCTCCTCTGGTCAGTCGGGGCACCTGTTCGGGGGGGGTAGCGTGATCCTCCCATGTGCTACGTCCCCCTGGTGAAACTCCTCACTGTCAGGTGAAAAGAAGCGGCTGGTGACTCCACATGTATGGGAGGAGGCATGTGGTAGTCTGCAGCCCTCCCCGGATCAGCAGAGGGGGTGGAGCAGTGACTGGAACAGCTCGGAACATAGGGAAATTGGCCAAGTACAATTGGGGACCCCCCCCCCGAACAGGCACCCCTGACAGACCAGAGGAGGCGCTAGTGCAGCGACCAGGACACATATCCACATCTGGCTTCCCACCCGCAGACATGGCCAATTGTGCCTGTAGGGACTCCCGACCAAGCCGGAGGTAACACGGGGATTCGAATCGGAGATCCCCGTGTTGGTAGGCAACAGAACAGACCGCTACACCACCCAGACGCCCATATCCCTGTATTTCTACCAACGCATAGAGGGCAGGGTTCTTTGCTATGAGTTCACAATTCAGCAACAGCCTTCTTTTTCATGTACACAGCCACAGCAGTCCCAATGTTGTCCTGTGAATGTTGACCCGAGAGCAGGTCATCAAAGGTTGTTTAGCTCGCTAAAAGTTCTGTTCTGCAAAGCCGAACCGAGAACGGCTTGTTAGAGAGTTGTTACCGAGCTAAAGGTTATCATCCCTCTGTATTTCTCAGGACTCATCGTGAAAGATGTGAGCTCCTCGACCTCCAGCTCCTCTGAGACGGTGGTGAAGATGAGAGGCCAGAGCATCGAGTCCCTTCCTCAGGTGGGTCACTGTGAGAGCTCATCAGTATCAAGTGGCTGTCGGTGTTGTTGGGATACACCTCAACACCAGGACAGATATCAGGTTCATCACATGCACTGTTACTCTTGTGTAATCGGTGCTATTCACATGCGGACGGGCTGCAAATACTCATCTCAGTCCCACATCCCCAAATGTATATAAAAAGTACATCTAAGAACAACCATTATTTTCCACAGCCTGGGGGCAGCAAACACAAGGTCAGCCCTTAACTGAGACCGAAATGGGATGATAAGTCTGATAAAGCTGTTCATATGAATTGTGTAGGTGGCGCGGTGGTTACCGCGGTCGCCTCACAGCAAGACAGTCCTGGGTTCGAGCCCCTGGGTAGTCCAGCCTTGGGGGTGGTCCCGGGTCGTCCTCTGTGTGGAGTTTGCGCGTTCTCCCCGTGTCTGCGTGGGTTTCCTCCGGGGGCTCCGGTTTCCTCCCATAATCCAAACACGTGTAGGTCAGGTGAATCGGCCGTACTAGATTGTCCTTAGGTGTGTGTGTGTGTGTGTGATGGCCTGGCGGCCTGTCCAGGGTGTCTCCCCGCCTGCCGCCCAGTCACTGCTGGGATAGGCTCCAGCATCCCCACGACCCGGAGAGCAGGATAAGCGGTTTGGATGATGGATGGATGGATGTCGTGTGCATGTAAATGTAAGGTTACTAGGAAAAAGAGACGTGACACAGAAACCATGTACACAGCAAGACCCTACCCAAAGAAAAGCGTGTTAGAGTTGTTTCAAGCTACACACACACACACACACACATCTTTGTATCTCTTTAAAGACTTGATCGCTTTTTCGCCCGCAGACATCCGTGTGCAGGAAACCTCAGTCATCGACCGACCGGCACAGCCAATCGCTGGACGACATCCGCCTCTACCAGAAGGGCTGCCTGGAGTGGGCAGAGCTCTGCCAGGACACCGCCCACAGCTACACGTTCGGCTGCGCCCAGGAGCTGAGCGACGGCTGCGGATACCAGGGCCTGGCGGAGCAGTGCGCCGGCATGCGCGGGGAGCAGCATCCTTCCTACCCCATCAAGAGAACCAACAAGTACTTCTCCCTGGACCTGACTAGCGACGAGGTGCCGGAGTTCGTAGTGTGACCGGACAGAGGACGGGGGCACCGACGAGGGTTGTCCTCTGGGCACGACCTCCCTGCTCCTCCCTCCCTCCTGGACAGACGTGGAAATGCCTCAGTTCACGCGGGGAGGGGGAGGATGCGGGGGAGGAGCATTGAAAAGGAGCGAGGAACGTTGTTTTCCGGACTCGCCAATACCGAACAGCATTTATGAATAAACCGGGCGCCAGTCGTGGTAACCTAGCCTACCCTTCGCTTACCCCTTGAGACCTGACGTCCAACTTTCAAAGCACTGCACACTGCAGCCCAGGAGAGCCGCCGAACACGGACTGCCGGGTGTAGGAGAACCCGTGTCTCCGATAGCTGATCTATCTGTGCTGCGGTGCTGGGACTCTGGTGGGGATGGAGTAATAGAGGAAGTGTAAGGGAACGTCTCATCTTTGGAGAAGGAACAAAAAAAAAAAATCTTCATCGTTGTTGCTAAAGGGCCAGCTCTTCTCCAAAACGGCCCGAATATCAACATTGTGTGTGTGTGTGCGCCTATTTTATTGATACTAGCGAACACTCAAGACAAGCTGTGCACACAGAGACACACACCGTGCGTGGCAGCACTTTGTTTTGGATGGTGTCAATCTTAAACCAGGGAGGAGGGAACGGGAGCTACCAACCAAAGACGAGCTTCGAGCGAATGCGGGGACGCCGGAGGAGACCGTTTTCGATCCTCCGTGTGACCGGCCGCTGAAACGACTTCACCTTCTGAGCCTGTAGGGGATTCGGAGGCCGACGCGGGAGCGAGACTTTGCTCGCCGCCAGGGGATTTCTGACCTTTGAACCCCTCGGAGAGAGCTCAGCGACGCGCCTGTCGTCGGTCTTCCTTCCGAGCAGCGTGTCGCTTCACCTTACCGAACCAGGGAGTGCAGCGGGCCAGCGCCAACGTAGTCCCTCAGACTGGACCCTGCTAACGTGCACTCGGTGAGAACACACCACCCCACGTGCCTTTATCACACACTATGCAGCCCCCCCACCCCCCCGCAGCCGCCACACCCTCGCCTCGACAATCACGGAGTTAACTCCGCCCCTCACCGAGTCACGGGGGTCCGCTTGAAACCCTTTCAAATCAAACCGTTTCCTCTTCAGGCAGTTTGGCCGAGTTCGTGTCGCCTCATGATCAAAACATGGCACACAGGCGTTTGAGCAGAGGGAAACCTGTTTTATTTCTTTCCAGGGCTTTTCCCCCTCGTAATGACGTCATTATTCATCGTCATTATTCGTCATCTTTCTGCATCGAAAGATCCTGGCGTGATAACGAACCCTGTTCCGTGTGCTGTGTTGATGCGCCTCCGCATGACGGGCACGAGGCGGCGCTCAGCAGCGTCCAGCAGCAGTGTTGAGTAGCAGCGTTCAGCAGTGTCCAGCAGCAGCGTTCAGCAGCAGCGTTCAGCAGCAGTGTTGAGTAGCAGCGTTCAGCAGTGTCCAGCAGCAGTGTCCAGCAGCAGCGTTCAGCAGCAGCGTTCTGCAACGTTCAGCAGCGTTCAGCAGCAGCGTTCTGCAACGTTCAGCAGTGTCCAGCAGCAGCGTTCAGCAGCGTTCAGCAGTGTCCAGCAGCAGCGTTCAGCAGTGTCCAGCAGCAGTGTTCAGCAGCGTTCTGCAACGTTCAGCAGTGTCCAGCAGCAGCGTTCAGCAGCAACGGTCAGCAGCGTTCAGCAGCGTTCAGCAGCGTTCAGCAGTGTTCAGCAGCAGCGTTCTGCAACGTTCAGCAGTGTCCAGCAGCAACGTTCAGCAGCAGTGTTCAGCAGCGTTCTGCAACGTTCAGCAGTGTCCAGCAGCAGCGTTCAGCAGCAACGTTCAGCAGCGTTCAGCAGCGTTCAGCAGCGTTCAGCAGCAGCGTTCTGCAACGTTCAGCAGTGTCCAGCAGCAACGTTCAGCAGCAGTGTTCAGCAGCGTTCTGCAACGTTCAGCAGTGTCCAGCAGCAGCGTTCATCAGCAGCATTGAGTAGCAGCGTTCAGCAGCGTTCATCAGCAGCATTGAGTAGCAGCGTTCAGCAGCGTTCATCAGCAGCATTGAGTAGCAGCGTTCAGCAGCGTTCGGGCCCTGCGTGCACGCGTGTGGAGGTGTGTGCTGAACACGCCTGTCTGCAGGGCCACGTACACATGGAGCCCCCAGAAAAGACAAACACACACAAATCAAATTGACGTTCTGGCTTCATTCCACCTGATTCTTTTACCAACTCTGTTTTAGCGTTTCTTTTTTCTTTTTTTTTTTAAAAAAACTGGAACTTTTTCTTTTTTACATTGTCTTCATTTTTCCTCCTATGGTTTTATAGTATTGAATTCATTTATGTGTATTTTTGTACGGCTTGCTTCCGTTTTGTGTTGTATACGTTGAGAAGTTAGCCCTGTGTGCGGTTGATGTTGTTCAGTATTATAACCGGTGTATGTGACAGTATTACGGACCCGTGACGTCAGAATTACGTCTGTCATACCCGCGGCCTGGCAGAAGGCCGGTTTTTATTGCGCCGTTTTGTCCCACGGAGGACGCAGCCGACAGCCGCAGACGAGCGTAAAGTCGAACGTCTCAAACTGTCGCCGCTCGTGTTACAAAAATACTCCATCTCAGTACTGGGACTTGATGTAC
The DNA here is from genome assembly GCF_029633865.1 of Lampris incognitus. Classification (NCBI taxonomy): domain Eukaryota; kingdom Metazoa; phylum Chordata; class Actinopteri; order Lampriformes; family Lampridae; genus Lampris; species Lampris incognitus. The sequence continues at coordinate 39,694,018 of NC_079226.1, forward strand.
CCCACGGCAGGTGTAACTGATTAAAACAAAGGTTATCGTCTTTAATAACAGCTAATCAATTTTATCTCACACGGGCTTCTTTCTGGTCAATTTACACCCACGGCGTGCGCTTGAAACATCCATCCAGCTTTAAAATCTTGTGTCTCCCGTTTGTCCCGGGTTCGGCTGGGTCGTCCCACACACTTCTGTTCTGGCTGCGGTCCGGCAGCGTGTCCTCTCCCTGTCTTACGCTGCCCGAGACTGACGGAAACAACGGTGTGTTGGGGGTTAGCGGGGATAACGTGCATTATAACCAATATACTATGTGACCATCGGTCCAGGAGCTTCCCTCCCACCACCAATTACAAACAAGTTACCGGCGTAACACGGCTCCACAAACAGCTTTATATGTATATATATATATATATATATATAGGTTATATATTATATATATTATAATATATAACATATATTATATATGCGCAGGGCGACACCGTGGTGCAGTGGTTAGCGCGGTCGTCTCACAGCAAGAAGGTCCTGGGTTCGAGCCCCAGGGTAGTCCAGCCTTGGGGGTCGTCCTCTGTGTGGGGTTTGCATGTTCTCCCCGTGTCTGGGTGGGTTTCCTCCCACAGTCCAAACACATGTAGGTCAGGTGACTCAGCAGTACTAAATTGTCCCTAAGTGTGTGTGTGTGTGTGTGTGTGTGGGCCCTGTGATGGCCTGGCGGCCTGTCCAGGGTGTCTCCCCGCCTGCCGCCCAGTGACTGCTGGGATAGGCTCCAGCATCCCCGCGACCCCGAGGGCAGGATCAGCGGTTCGGATAATGGATGGGTGGATGTTTGCTGCGACCCCTGCTTTCTAGGGCTGTAAAGTTTTAACAACCAGTGTCTAAACTCCTCCGAACACGGCTCTGACCTTACGACCCGATCCAAGAGCTGCGTGCTGGGAGTTGCACGGTGTTGCTGTGTGAGAAGCCAGCATGTGCTGCTCTCCACACAGCGGGGGAAGAGCTGCACTGTGCAGCTCAGAGGGGGCGTCTGTAGGCCTTCTCTCCTGGAGGGGCTCTTCACAGCATAGCTTAGAGGGGGCGTCTGCAGGCCTTCTCTCCTGGAGGGGCTCTTCACAGCATAGCTTAGAGGGGGCGTCTGTAGGCCTTCTCTCCTGGAGGGGCTCTCCACAGCATGGCTCAGAGAGGGCGTCCGTAGGCCTTCTCTCCTGGAGGGGCTCTCCACAGCACAGCTCAGAGGGGGCGTCTGTAGGCCTTCTCTCCTGGAGGGGCTCTCCACAGCATGGCTCAGAGGGGGCGTCTGTAGGCCTTCTCTCCTGGAGGGGCTCTCCACAGCACAGCTCAGAGGGGGCGTCCGTAGGCCTTCTCTCCTGGAGGGGCTCTCCACAGCATAGCTCAGAGGGGGCGTCTGTAGGCCTTCTCTCCTGGAGGGGCTCTTCACAGCATAGCTTAGAGGGGGCGTCTGCAGGCCTTCTCTCCTGGAGGGGCTCTCCACAGCATAGCTCAGAGGGGGCGTCCGTAGGCCTTCTCCTCTGGAGGGGCTCTCCACAGCATGGCTCAGAGAGGGCGTCTGTAGGCCTTCTCTCCTGGAGGGGCTCTCCACAGTGCAGCTCAGAGGGGGCGTCTGTAGGCCTTCTCTCCTGGAGGGGCTCTCCACAGCATAGCTCAGAGGGGGCGTCTGTAGGCCTTCTCTCCTGGAGGGGCTCTCCACAGCATGGCTCAGAGAGGGCGTCCGTAGGCCTTCTCTCCTGGAGGGGCTCTCCACAGCACAGCTCAGAGGGGGCGTCTGTAGGCCTTCTCTCCTGGAGGGGCTCTCCACAGTGCAGCTCAGATGGGGCGTCTGTAGGCCTTCTCTCCTGGAGGGGCTCTCCACAGCGCAGCTCAGATGGGGCGTCTGTAGGCCTTCTCTCCTGGAGGGGCTCTCCACAGTGCAGCTCAGAGGGGGCGTCTGTAGGCCTTCTCTCCTGGAGGGGCTCTCCACAGCATAGCTCAGAGGGGGCGTCTGTAGGCCTTCTCCTCTGGAGGGGCTCTCCACAGTGCAGCTCAGAGGGGGCGTCTGTAGGCCTTCTCTCCTGGAGGGGCTCTCCACAGCATAGCTCAGAGGGCGCGTCTGTAGGCCTTCTCTCCTGGAGGGGCTCTCCACAGCATGGCTCAGAGAGGGCGTCTGTAGGCCTTCTCTCCTGGAGGGGCTCTCCACAGCATGGCTCAGAGGGGGCGTCCGTAGGCCTTCTCTCCTGGAGGGGCTCTCCACAGCATAGCTCAGAGGGGGCGTCTGTAGGCCTTCTCTCCTGGAGGGGCTCTCCACAGTGCAGCTCAGATGGGGCGTCTGTAGGCCTTCTCTCCTGGAGGGGCTCTCCACAGCGCAGCTCAGATGGGGCGTCTGTAGGCCTTCTCTCCTGGAGGGGCTCTCCACAGCACAGCTCAGAGGGGGCGTCCATAGGCCTTCTCTTCTGGAGGGGCCCTCCACAGCATAGCTCAGATGGGGCGTCTGTAGGCCTTCTCTCCTGGAGGGGCTCTCCACAGCATAGCTCAGAGAGGGCGTCTGTAGGCCTTCTCTTTTGGAGGGGGAAAAGCGACGACATGCTGTAACGGCCATGTTAAACCGGCTTTAGTTTTCACGTGACTCCACTGAAACGCCGCAACGGCCCACGTTGAGGTCAAAGACAAAACCGACCCAAGGAACCAAACAAACCGATGAAACGTGTAGCGATGGACACACGCGCGAGGTCATGTCGTGTCATTAAACGCAAAGGAATTCTGTATCCGCTGGTTTTGACAAATGTGTAAATATTTGTAGTAATTAATGGACTCTTTCTAATCCCGTTGTGATTGACTGGGTTGTGTCTCCTATATCCAAACAGTATTCGTCACGGTACATACTGTAGCCATACAACCACAACCCCCGGTCCTGACCGCTTACAATCTGACCCAGTTCCCTTCGCCTGATTGAAACACTTGTTCATACCGACACTATACAGGAGTGTGTACGTCTGCACTGTGTCCATAGCCCTTTCTGTGAAAGGATCTCCCTTCAGGAAAAAAAATGTTGTTTTTTTTTGGGTCGCCCTATAGTACAGTAAAAAGTTCTTTGTTATGATGAAGTTTGGTGTGTGCCTTCTTGGTACTTAATACCCCCAACTTTCAATAAAAAGGTACATTTTCTTTGCCAAATTTCTGTCTGTCTTTCTCGTAATTGAAAGTTGTGGCGAATTTCTTTGTTCGTCTACTGGGGGGGGGGGGGGGGTCATGAGCCAGAAGACGTCCAGCTGTGTACAGGAGTCTAACCAGGCACACCGTCACACAGCAATTCAATAACTCGGTGTTTAGCAGCAATGCTTTTTATTCTCCCAACTGGTTGACCCCGTTTACACTTGGTTTTAAAATGCGTTTTTTTTTTTTTTTTGGTGATCGGATCACAAGTGGACGGCGCTAAATACAAGTGTAAACGACCACCGAAACGTTTTATGAACCGGTTACTCAAACCACTTGCCGAGGTGGTCTGGGACGCATTTGACCACATATCTTTTGTAGTGTAGCGGCATGGCGGCACAGTGGTTAGCGCTGTCGCCTAACAGCAAGAAGGTCCTAGGTTCGAACCCTGGGTTCGTCCAACCTTGGGGGGGGGGGGGATCTCAGGTCCTTTCTGTGTGGAGGTTGCATGTTCTCCCCGTGTCTGTGGGGTTTCTCCAGGTGCTCCGGTTTCCCCCAGCATCAAAAATACATGCGTGTTAAGGGTTAATACTCCTTTCTGTGCCCCTGACCGAGGCACGGCGAGACCAACTGGACTTGGTCCCCGGACGCTGCACGGCGGCTGCCCACTGCTCCTAGCTACACAGCTAGGATGGGTTAAATGCAGAGGAAGAATTTCCCCACCGGGATCAATAAAGTAATAAAATAAATGCTGATGCATCCCCGACAAGGACGTAACAGGAAATCTTCTTCTTCGGAGTAACGAAATCTGATCACAGGTGGTCAGCAGGACGCATTTGGAGACGCATGATGGACACTTGTGATCCAATCGCCCAAAACGCATTTTAAAGCCAAGTGTAAACAGGGTCAGTGAGCCGTGTATCTGCGGTCATACTGGGTTATACTGCCCTCTGGTGTACTGAAACGGTACAACATGTATTTTAATCCCAGTCTATCTGGTGTCAGTATTATCCCACAGTGGGCCGTCACTGAGAAATCAACAGACACCATTATTCAGCAAGAGATTTGTAATAGCTGGGGCCAAGTAAAAAGAAACAATTGAAAGGAAAAATGTTCTTCTTCTCAGCTGGAAACTTTGCGTGCATGTCCCTTCAAGTGGTTCTTGGCCTGCACTCCGCAGCTCTGGATTGGAAGCCGTCCAAGGTTATGGTTGTGTAAGAGAGTGACGGTGTATTGATGGATAAGAATTATGATATGGGCTCCTGGATTTGATAAGGGGCTATCGGCTGACATAGCATCTGACACTGACTTGACTTGACATTACCTTACCAGCTGATATCGTTTGTTTCAGCGGTTGTCTGTACAGATATTACCATTTGCTTTGAGCTGTCTGAGTTGGAGTGAAACAAACAATATTTTTCAGCATCACCTATCAGTTAAATTGTTGTGCCTTTTGTACCGTCTCTTTCTCGTGAAGAAAATACACAAAAGGTATCCAAAGGAGTTGACTCAAGAGCAACTGGACTTGAACTCCTTTGGATAACCATGACCTGGATGAATGAGAACATTCACAGACATACATGAAAGGTAGAATTCAGTTTCTCTATTTTTCTCTCTTTATAAGAGCTCTCCCTGGTTCAGTTTCTCCCAGCTTTATTTTTTTTCTTCTTCCACTGTCTCTTTATTGAAGAAACAAGTATTACAACAACAAACATTCATCCAACACTGAAACAAAAACAGAACATATTAAGGCATCCTGGTGAAGCGAGGATAACATAACAAAGTATGACTCCATTCCCAGGACGACATTACAACCAACGCGTCATCAAGACGTGGGGGAAATGTAAAAAGACAGTAATATAAACAGAGGCAGTCATAAAATTCAAGTTTCTTCAAATTAAAATTCTTGCAGCATACCAACCGTGTGGGCACATTTCTTATTATTCACAAGTTGGATGGACTCAAAGTGCTTTCTGAATTCGATCCTGAAAGGCTCAAATGATGGGCGAGATCCTGAGAACTTTGCTTTATGGACATGGTATTTCCCCAGTAGAACCGATGAGTTGACAATCTGCTGAACTTTCTGAGTCTTGTCTTCTTAACATAGTACCACACCCTGATTGGTTTGAGCAACAAACTAATCCTCAATTTCTTCCCGGAATCCTGCTGTGTACTGACGTTCATAAAAGAGATGTTTCATAGTTTCTTCTCCATTTTCACAGAATTCACAATTTATGTCGATATCCACAGATGTTGAGGTTGTTTTGTTGGTGGGATAAATATTGTGCGCAATTTTGCAATGCACTTCTTTCAATTTGTCGGCGATAACAAATGTGTATGGGAGAAGCCCATATACAATTGTCATTGCAATTTGTTGGGGGTTAACGAGAAGCCGTGCCATTTCCCAATCAATATTAGAGAAATGGGACTTCCACACAAATGTCCTTCGTGGAGTAATTTTCCTTTTGCTGTGGAAATGGTTCCTAATATGTGTACTAGTGCATTGGTGGCTTTTGATATCTACTCCACCAACAACGGAAGTAGGTTTCAATTCCCGTGCCCCCTGCCTCGCGGCAGTGCGCGTCATCAGCTGCAGGGTTCCGCTGGGAGCAGCATCTAAGACCGTCTGATGTTCTTTATAAGTGGCAGGGAAGCATCTAGAAGCATTTAGAACCCCCTCGTATCTGAGAAGCTGAACGTCGTCATTTTGTAAGTCTGCAAGAAAAATTATATTCCCATCATATAGCGATTTATTCTTTCTGGTTATGTATTCATTGTTCAGTTTTGTGAGGAGAGAAGTTGTGATTAAAACACAATGTTGCTGCTGAAATTTAGACAGCTCTTGTGGTAACTTGGTTTCATTATAATTACATTGTCATATAAATTGTAGGCCTCCAATTTTTCCAAAAATATTCCGCGGTCCGAAGTACCATAAGGATTCTGGCGCTTTCAAATATTCCTTAATCCATTTTAAATTGACGGTATAGGCACGTCCGTAAAGTCCAATATCTCCATGCCACCTCCACCTCTCGGGCCTGCTAAAATCTCCCTTTTTAAGTAATGGCACTTATTTTCCCAAATAGAATGAATCAAAGTGTTATTCATCTCTTTACATGGGGCTTGTTGGATAACTAGAGAGAGAGGGCAGGGTAACCAAATCTGGAAATACCATCGGCTTGACTCAACGGAACTCTGCCTGACAAGGACACATCTCTTTGAAGCCACCTATAGAATATGGTTTGGTTTTTGTATTTTGGGTTTCAAGTCATTGTCCTGTCGTCCATTAAGATTTTTAGAAACATGAATTCCAAGGTATTTAACACGTGTTTATTAGAACACATTAACGTTTCCTCAGTGTTACACAGACTCAAGATTTCACATTCTGATACGTGGAGTTTTAAGCCTGATGCCAGAGGGAAGGAGTGTAGCTCGCTGACTGCTTTCTCAGTTTGATGTTTGTTTTTTGCTTGTTTGTTTGTTTAAAGCACCGTGTTTCTCTCAGCTGATCTTGTTTTCTGATACTCATGATGTCACCAGACACTCGTTTACATACGGCCAATCAGATCACATCGTCAAATTCTGAAATCCCCTCCACCCTTAACTGCCAACCCTTTCTTGTATTTGTCACTCAAGTCAGCTAATGAATATTAATGAGGAAGAGACCACGCCCTCACAGTGCTTGAGACAACTAAGAACAGTAACGGGTTAAAGGATAAGAAACACAATATTAGACATTTACGAATAAGAAATTGTTGCGGGATGTTTTATTATGCTGTGTTCGTGGTTTTTGGAGGTGAAAATTTACACCTGATTACTGAGGGCAGCACGGTGGCCCAGTGGTCAGCGCTGCTGCCTCACAACAAGAAGGCTCTGGGTTCGAACCCCAGGCCGTCCCAGCTCCTTTCTGTGTGGAGTTTACATGTCCTCCTCCCGTGTCTGCGTGGGTTTCCTCCGGGTGCTCCGGTTTCCTCCCTCCATCCAGAAGACATGCATGTTAGGGTTAATACTCCTGCCTGTGCCCCTGAGCAAGGCGACGGAAAGAAGAACTGGAGTTGGTCCCCGGGCGCTGCAGCTGCCCGCTGCTCCTGTACAATAGGATGGGGGTAAATGCAGAGAACACCTTCATTGTAACAATACAATGACAACATAAGGTGGCGTTAGCTTCTGATTTGGCTCCAACTTTAATCGGCTGCTTTCCTCCCCGATTTCTGAGCCCAGATCTTTAACGAGATTACAGCTGTGACACAAATGAAGTGTTAGGATTAAAAGTAAGTGATTCTCTCATATACCCAATTCCCCTGCACGAAAACTGAGAATATAAACCATGTTCCTTATGCTGTGGCCCTGTTATAAATAAGGGCTGATTTCATTTTGTGACCCTTTTCTCTCTCTGATGTTGTTTTCTTACCTCGGTGCTGGCCACCCGGAAGGAACAGTAAAGACAGAACAGGACAGTAAACCGTTTTAGTGTTCTGCCCAGCTAACTTGTAGTGTCCAGCCTGCAAGCTCGGCAGACAGACAACAAGACAGACCCCGATTCAGCAGTTCCGTTTAAAGCTTCTACTGGAGAAGATCTGTAAAACCAAACACAGGTGATTCTTCAGCTAGGGGAGTTTTTCTGACCCCAGGGTAGATTTTCAAGGGGGGGGGGCAACTATTGTGTTTGTTAGAGTTATGATGTGTTAGCTATGAAAAAAAAGACCCGTGTCTCAGTTGTGACATTTTGATACTTTTTCAGCATGTTGAAAATTCAAACGGGCCAGAACTTCGCTGTTTTGGGCTTGTCTCCCATCCCAGACTTCGTAACCCCCCCTCTATAGTAAAGCAATAAAAATGGTTAAATTCAATTTCTCAGAATAATTTAAAAAGACATGTTTCAAATTCATATGGTTTATATAGTATGTGCAATTTGCACATGTTTGTAGTTAAATATAGCTGCCCCTCATACTCCTGTCATTACCATCGTACGGGACACCAGAGAGTAATAACGTTTTTTCAAACAACGTGGTTGCCATGGAAACGAGAAGTGTCAGAGGCGCATGCCCAGTCATGGCAGAAGCGTGACTTCTCCATGCCCACAAATGTCAGTAATGTGAAGGTTTATGTGTCCTGGTCTGACAGGATGGTTATTAGGCGTCATTACCAATGACAGGATGGTTATTAGGCGTCATTACCAACCAAGTTACTGAGGAGTTTAGTTCAGAAATGAGACATTTCACTTTATTCACGTATACTGATTGTACATTGTATGCTAGCTAACAAGTTAGCTTAGCAAGTCTAAGACTTGGCCAACTTTTTCTCCAAAAAGTGAAAATTGTCAGTACCGTCACGTGTCAGTACCATCACATTTTGCTGTCACAACTTTGACAAAAGCATCATACCTACCTGTACATATCCTGTATACACCTATCCTGTACATATCCTGTACATATCTACCTGCACATATTTTCCCCTCTGTGTTGTTCTTTCTTTTCTATAAGTGGATATTTTTTTATAAATATTAAAGCAGCATATAGAGCAAAGATGTTAATGCTTTCCTAAAAGAAGCCGGTAAAGAATATTCACATGTGTGCATCGTGTCACACCAGCCGAGTGAAGGTGTGTCGTGGAGTCTGTGTGGATGCAGACTCCACTATACAGACTCCACTCTACAGACGCACTCTACAGACTCCACTCTACAGACTCCACCCTACAGACTCCACTCTACAGACTCCACTCTACAGACTCCACTCTACAGACTCCACTCTACAGACGCACTCTACAGACTCCACTCTACAGACTCCACTCTACAGACTCCACCCTACAGACTCCACTCTACAGACTCCACCCTATAGACTCCACTCAACAGACTCCACTCTACAGACGCACTCTACAGACGCACCTACAGACTCCACTCTATAGACTCCACTCTACAGACTCCACCCTATAGACTCCACTCAACAGACTCCACTCTACAGACTCCACTCTACAGACGCACTCTACAGACGCACCTACAGACTCCACTCTATAGACTCCACTCTACAGACTCCACCCTATAGACTCCACTCAACAGACTCCACTCTACAGACTCCGCTCTGCAGACTCCGCTCTACAGACTCCGCTCTACAGACTCCACTCTACAGACTCCACTCTACAGACTCCGCTCTGCAGACTCCGCTCTACAGACTCCACTCTACAGACTCCACTCTACAGACTCCACTCAACAGACTCCACTCAACAGACTCCACTCTACAGACGCACTCTACAGACTCCACTCTACAGACCCCACTCTACAGGCTCCACTCTACAGACGCACTCTACCATCATTACCGTCACACATGCTGCAGAGCATGCTGTGTGCTGCTGCTACTTCATTCTGTTTTACTTCTCGTTTATGTTTGTTTTTCTTTTTCTTTTTCTTGTCTCTCTTCTTTTTATTTATGTAATTTTTGGCCTTTTGTACTTTATCATTGGTATTGATGTTCCTTAAAGAAACTCAATAAAACTTAAATGCAACGAAAAAGAAAAAAGCATCATAATATCAAACGTATTTTGTAGGGCGATCAAAGCGATGCTAAGAGATTTGTCCCAGACCGCTTAACAGAGCTCTTGAAAAAAAAAAAAAACAGATTTTAAAGACATGCTTTACTTTCTAAGGACACTGGGGGGAGCTAATTTGTCCCAGCCGCTGCTGGTGTCCTTCTATCACTGCTCCATAGAGGGCATCCTCACTTACGGCATCTTAGTGTGGTGTGCCAGCTGCACTGTGGCTGATAAGAAAGCGCTGCAGAGACTGATGACGTCAGCACAGAAACCCACCGGCACACAGCTACCTTCACTTGAGGACCTATACAGATCCCGCTGCCTGACTCGTCTCACCCACCCGGGCAACCACCTTTTCACACTGCTGCCCTCTGGGAGGCGCTATAGGTCTTCCAAGACCCGTACTTCCGCACTTTTGAACAGTTTCTACCCGAGTGCCATTAAATAACTGAACTCTGTTAACCAACTCTAAGGTTGCAATAATATCCTGAAACTCTGCAATAACACATGTACATCTGGCATAAATATGATGACTCGGTTACTGCGACACACCGACTGTTTACATAGTGTAACAGATATTACACTTGTTTTTATATTGTGGGGGCGCAGGAATGAGGAGACGGGGAGATCGAGTCGAGTCAATTCCGTTTACTCGCCACACAAAACGACACCGATACAGAACAATCTCTCCTGGCAACCAGCTGACCAACCGCTAGGCTGCTGCTAACATGGCTCCACCCCGGAAACTCTAAGCAGTGCCTACGTCAGCACTCCGAATGTCCGCCTTAAATTGAGCAGCAGCCCCTGGTGAATCTACCCTCATTTGTGTATCACTACACAGGCCCCCCCAGAATTCACCATCACGAAAAAATGAGTCTCGGGGGGCGGACCAGGGGGCCAAAACGGCTGCGCTGAATGGGTATGGGGGCGGGGGCAGGGGACAGAGCCGGAGCCCTGGCAGGGGCCGAGGCTGGGCCAGGGGCCTGAGAAGGGGAGCAGGGCCAGTTCGACCGGCCCACGTCCTTCCTGATACCGGGCCAGACGAACTTGGCCCCCACCAGCTTAGTGGACGCCTTCACACCCGGGTGGGAAAGGCCATGGATAACGTCAAAAACACGGCGCCGCCAGCCGGTGGGCACCATGGGGTGGGGCTGGCCCGTGGAAACGTCGCAGAGGAGCGTAGCGTTGGCGCTGTCAAACACCACATCCTCCAACCGCAGCCCTGTAGTCCGATAGGCCTGGATGTCAGCGGCTTGGTCTGCAGCCATGGTAGCGTAATTGAGTCCCAAGTGAACGGACCCTGCCACCGCCCGGGAGAGGCAGTCAGCGACCAAGTCGTCCTTGCCAGCCACGTGCCGGATGTCCATGGTAAACTCCGAGATGGCAGAGAGCTGACGCTGTTGGGTCGGAGGTCTTGGCCATGGCAAATGTCAGCGGCTTGTGGTCAACGAAGGCAGTGAAACGGCGGCCTTCCAACAGGAACCTGAAGTGTCGGGAGGCGAGGAAGAGACCCAGGAGCTCCCGGTCGAAAGTGCTGTACTTCCGCTCGTTGTCCTTAAGCTGTTTGCTAAAGAAGGCAAGGGCTGCCAGGCGCTGCCGACCCACTGCTCGCACACCGCCCCGACCACATAGTCAGAGGCGTCGGTCGTGAGGGCAATCGGGGCAGTGGGGGACGGGTGCGCCAGCGCAGCCTTGGCGTCGTCGAAAGCTTCGTCCATCCCCGGGCACCAGTCTACCTCGCCCTTGGCTTCCTTACCCCACTGGGCCTCGTACAAGGGCCGCATGCGGTGAGCTGCGTGGGGAGTGAACCTGTCAGGAATCGGAAAGGCTCCTTGCGGGGAGAGGCGGTGGCCGAGGAAGTCGATGGACGACAGGCCGAACTGGCACTTGGCTGGGTTGACGATGAGTCCATGCGCACTGAGCCGCTCGAACAACTGCCGGAGCTGCGTCAGGTGCTCCTCCGCGGATGCGCTGGCCACGAGAATGTCATCCAAGTAAACAAACAAGAACGGCATATCCCGTAGCACAGAGTCCATCAGCCGCTGGAAGGTCCGCGCTGTCCCCTTGAGACCGAAGGGCATCCACAGGAACTCGAAGAGTCCAAATGGCGTGATGACCGCTGTCTTGGGCACGTCCCGAGGGTGGACCGGTAACTGGTGGTAGCCCCGCACCAAATCTACTTTGGAAAAGATGGTGGCCCCCGCCAGGTGGGCAGAGAAGTCCTGTATGTGCGGGACGGGGTACCGGTCAGGGGTTGTGGCGTTGTTCAGGCGACGAAAATCGCTGCAGGGGCGCCAAACGCCGTCAGCCTTAGAACCATGTGCAGGGGGGAGGCCCGCGGGCTGTCCGAGCGGCACACGATGCCGAGGAGTTCCATGGTGGCAAACTCCTCCCTGGTGACCGTGAGCTTAGCAGAGTCGAGGCGCCAAGCACGTGCGTAGACCGGGGGGCCGTCGGTGGCAATACGGTGCTCCACGCCGTGCTTGGCTACCGCTGATGAGAACGTAGGTGTGGTGAGGTCAGGGAACTCTGCGAGCAGTCGTTGATTTTTGAGCATGTTTGACAGGCCGAGCGTCCCTGCACCTCCCAGTGTGCGCGGGTATGTAGCGAAAGAGACAGCATCGATCAAGCGACAGTTCGTAACATCCACCAGCAGCCTGAAGGCGCACAGGAAGTCCGCGCCCAGGACGGGAACCGACACCGCGGCCATAACGAAGTCCCACCCTCCACATACCTGGTGCCGTAGGTACGTATGGGCGTGCCGTTCGCGGCACCATCCGCGGGGCCTTGTCCGCCGGCCATGGTGTCCGCGGCCGATGCAGGCAGGATGCTACGCTGAGCGCCCGAATCGACCAGCAGCCGCCGGCCAGTTAAGGCGTCCTTGATAAACAACAGCCTGCTGTTCTCGCCAGCGCTCGGAGCTGCTAGTGAGCGCCGGCCCTGGCATTTCCCTGGACGCTGAAGCTGCATGGCGGGCGACGCTGCTTGGTCCTGGCACCAACCTGTTGTGGTAATAACACAGCCCGCTGCTGTCATGCTGGCGGTGGGCAGCCACCGCAGCCGCGGTGCCCGCTGCATCCTCCAGACAACGACCTCATGAAATTGGGCCATGGGTTGCTGCAGAGGCGTCAGAAGCGGAGCTCTAACTTTATGAGGGTAACTGAGCTTTTAGTCCTCACTCACACTTTTAAACACACACCTCATGCCACCTCGGTCTCACCAGAGAAGCCACCTCTAATCCTCTCAACGCTCTCAGCTGACTGCATGCAAGTAAGGGTTGTGAGTCAGTGCTTTTTCTATGCCTTCACACCAGAAGCTGCATATAGTCAAACCTGAGATCTGATTTAACACCATCCGCTTTGGCTGGCAAGTTGTGTGTTGGCTTTCTTCCGAGCTCCACAAGATAGACAAAGCACACATCTGAACTTAAACACAATTTAATGTCATTGTGACTCCTTGCGAGAGCTTTCAGATGTGCTACAGCTGATGTTACAAAGCCACTGTTTGACAGCCTTTTTTGTGAAATGATCAAGGAAGGTTAGTAAACTGTCAGCAGAGGTAGAAGAGTCATTATGTGGCATACCAAGCCATAGTTAGGTTATTTTTCCAAGATTTATGTTATTTCCATGTTAAACTTGTCTTTGTTTTCATATATCCCTGTTCGGGCAGTGGTTATATTTCTCTGATGGTTATTTGTATTACTGAGTATCAGAATTTAGTTGTGATGTCTAACTCCGGCCAGCAGAGGACAGCGTCGCTAGTGAAGTGTGCAGTGCGCAGTGAAGTCTCGCGTGAGTACGTGATTAGAAAACGAGATTCTGACATGGCAAGTTTTTTTTTTTCTGACACAGCAAGTTGCAAAGAGACCGTGTGGCGACTGTTGATATATAATAAATGTTATTTCTGTTGTTTGCAGCTAAGCTAGTGGAGTTAGAAATGTGTAGTGTGAAGTAGGAATATGTTTAGTGATAGAATGTGACGCCGGGTGAACCTAATATTGTTTTGTTATGAACGTAACATGTTCGGCTAACGTAATGTAGCTAACGGTGGCTAGCCGGTTCAGTTAGCTTAGCTGGCCTGGATACAGTAACCATGGAGTGAGCGCGAGGTCGGGGATGAGAACAATGAGCCCGTAGCAGGGAGCCCGCGCTGCTCACATGGATACAATTTAGATACTTGTAACATGATTGATTGGTGGTATTATTTGAGAAACGTAATGTTTTTGAGTGTACATGATTGAAGAAGACGTTGAGAGATTTAAGACATGATTTATTATTGTATTTTGGTACAAGTCCATAATGTACTGTATGTGAATGATTAGAAAACGAGATTCTGACACAGCAAGTTGCGAAGAGACTGTGTGGCGACTGTTGATATATAATAAATGTTAGTTCTGTTGTTTGCAGAAAGAAAATAAAACAAACAATCTTCAATTAAATGTGTAGCGACAGTTTGAGACAAACACATCATTCTGCACCACGCTACATATTTTGGTAGCAGAGGATGGTTGATTCAGCCCACGGCCCAGATGCAGAGCAGACAAGAAGCACCATGGAGGAAGCAAGGGACGACATAAGCAGGACACTGCTGACGCTGGAGAAGACGGAGCTCATTTCTCTGTGTGAGCATCTACAATGTAGCGCACCAATCGAGGGGTTTGCCAGCAGAGCCAGACGCGCCCTCATCAGGTTGGTTGAGACCACGGTAGATGAAATCGAGGAGGAAGAAGCGTCACGTCAGCAGCGGTTAGAGCTGATACTGTCTTACCTGGCCTCCCTGAAGCCGTCAGAGAATGGAACTGAGGCTGAGACTGAAGTTCAGGAAACAAGTGAATTAGAGAATTTGGAAATGCAGTAGAAGAAGCTGCAGCAGCAGATGGAAGACGAAATCGGGGCATTGGAAGAAAAGATGAAGAGAACACAAGCAGGAGGGGACGCTACGACTGTCACCGTGACTGCAAAGGAAGAGGACACAAGGACTGCCACCACAGCACCGACCAGACTACCAGAGGTAACATTGAGGCGGGAGTTCCGGATAATCGGACAGATTGGTGAAGCCGGTCAAAAGGAGAAATTGTCCTATACCAGCCTCCTCAACCAGATCGAGTCTGGACATCGGAAAGGACATGGGGAAGCGGAGATCGCTGAAGCAGTCACGCGTGCAGTGAGCCCAGGCCTCCATCTGAGGGAGATGCTTGAAATCAAACGAGGACCGACGCTCCCCACTCTCAAGACCATACTCAAGAGTCACTTCAAAGTGGACTCCTCCTCCGACCTGCTGTACCACCTGATGAACATGACACAAGACCCAAAAGAGTCCGCCCAGAATTTCTTGTTCAGGGCGATAGAACTGAAAGAGAAGTTAATGAGAAAATGTAGTGATGATGATGCAGGTGAGGAAGGTGAGCCGTTTAGCCCAGAGCTAATTCCTCCGCTAAATCGAGACAGGTCTTTACAGTGATGCAGTTAAATTCCAACTCAAGCCGTATGTAACCCACTTGGATAAGGAATAACCTGCAAGGATGATTAATAACCATCTAAGGTAAGTAGTAGTAACCATAGGGTAAGTACATCTCTTTACTAGGTTCGTAGGAGTTGTGATTAACCGGACTGAGAAATGATAGGAGCCGGACAACCAGGATAAAATGGTAAGTAGAAATATTTAGTGTTGTAGTTGCAACACTCAAAGGTACACAAACAATTATACAATAATCCCTCAATGACCCGGGTCCTAATACAGTAAGCGCTTTTGGTTCAATAAAGAAAATAAAAATAAAAGTGTGTGTGTGTGTTTTTGCAGAGTCCTACCACACCAGACGTGTGGAAGATAGTAGGTGGAGAATCTTCTCTTTCTCTTGGTTCCGAGCGGTGGCTCGCCAGTTCCTCGTCAGGAACAATCAATCATTCAACAGACCCAACCTGTATTACAAACAGGGTTTAGTCACTATATCAATTATCAATTATCAACTAACTGTACAGTAAATATTCTCACACAACTGTAACATATGCTTTCACAATTGAATAAACTCAATATATATATATATATATATATATATATATATATATATACATACATACACACAGCAAATTGCCTGTATACTACAAAATAATAGCCATTCAAAATAGCTACAGTCAGCTACAATGGTTTTTTATAGTTCTGGCCCCTGGACCACTCTTGGTAAACGTTACACTCGAGTTCAAAAACAAACATACATAATGTTCTTCTAACATTATGAAACATACTGACATGTAAAATAACCCAAAGTGAAGACTTTCTCTTCAACCGTTTTCAAGTAAAATGCTTTTTCCAAATTCACATTATGGTGATGCTAGCTACATCTTCCAGGCTGGCTAGTTAGCTTTTCATGCTAGCTACGTCTTCCAGGCTGGCTAGTTAGCTTTTCATGCTAGCTACGTCGTCCGACTCACCAAGACGAACGTTTCTCACGCAGCAACGACGCAGAAATTCCACCGGAGCCCCGGTGGGAAACAGGAATGCTGGCGATGTCTCTAACTTTTATCAACTCAACTTAAGACTTCTCTGATAACAAGTCAACACAAAGACACGAGAAGACAGGACGATTGTCTCCCCACTGATGGACAATGGCGAATTCTTTCGTTCACTCTTTTTTCCTCTCACTTTTAGCTCGAGAGATCGCATGCTTGTTTTCTGTGGCGCGTTCTAACAATCTCGCGCACACAGCAGCTGACTGCAATGGAGGCGGGACTTCCAGATAGGCAGACGCTTCTCATTGGCTAGAAAGCATAGCTCTACACAAATCAATCAAAACACAATATTAACCCTTTGCTGGGATAACTGGATCACATCTAACCAGATATTATTAATAACCCATTGTGTGACTGGGTTACACGTACGTCAGTAATCGTACTGTAACAGATGAGGTGTTAATTGAGCGAGTCAGTGAGGCTGCAAATCTAGAGCAGCAAAGACAGCAAAAACTGAGAAAGACAGTCACAAGCAAGTGAAGAGTCAGTGAAGTGCAGGCTGAAGTGTATCCACCTGACGCCGCAGTAGCAGGAGTGGACACTGATACTAACCGTGAAGCAGGGGGGCAGAGCAAGAAAAGTCAGGGACGCAGCACAGAGACAGACCCAATAGAAGTGCTAAAGGCTGAGGTTCTAGAAATGAAAAGATTGATGTTGGAGACAGTTGAGGTGACAAAGTCCAGACAAGCAGAGAGAACGTACACTCGCAACCGAAGCTGTCCCAGGGGCTGTAGGGCCTGTCAGGAAGCTCAGATAGGTGACTCATGCAGACATTGCTTCAAGTGTGGGCAAGAGGGGCATCTCTCCAGAGGATGTCGACGGACCAGAGAGCCGCAGGGAAACTAGACAGGGCTGCCGAGCCAGGACTCTCGGTAGCCCATGACTCCTCCAGTCCTAACATGCAGCAACCTGTCCCCTCTCCCACACCACCTCAAGTCTCACCAGTCAACTACCTTCCACCACGACACAAGGAAAAACTCAAGTTGATTGCCAAGAGACACACTGTCCATTGCATGCTGGATACAGTTCCAGTAGTAGCATTATGGGACTCAGGCGCTCAGGCGACCATCATCAATGAAGAAGGGAGAAAGCTGCACTTACCAAACAGCACGGTGAGACCTCTCAGTGAACTGTTGGGCTCGGACATTCTGGTAGGAGTGGCAGCCAATCAGACTGAAATCCCGTTCATGGGCTGGGTGGAGGTAGAGTTCAGACTAGGGAAAGACTCTGCCATGACAAAGCCACTGCTAGTACCTATTTTAGTGTCTAGTGACTCACAGGTAGCAGAAGAGCCCATAATTGGTTACAATGTGATAGAGGAAGTAAGGAAGTAATAGGGGAGAGTAGTCAGTATTCAAGGACCGAGACCATCCACACTGTGGGTAAAGCCTTTCAGATAACAGTCCAGACAGCACAATCAGTGCTGCAGCTTACCCATGCCCCAGTTAGTAATGAAGATGTAGGAATAGTACACACAGGAAAAAGAACACTCACTCTAGCCACTGAACAGGTCACCACAGTGTGTGTTAACGCCAACACTGGGGCCCAGTATCAGGGCCAGGACCTGCTTTTAGTCCCTAGTGAAGAGCCTACATTACCAAAGGGTGTAGTGATAGAGGAGGGTCTAGTCACTGTCCCCAGTAAAAGGTCAGGTTATGTGCCAGTCCCCATCGCCAACACAAACAAACACAGTGTTACCCTAAACCAGCGCACAGTTCTTGGTCACCTGCAAACAGTCAAGACTGCTTATGCTGCCAGCGCAGAGCAAATGAGAATAGGGGAGGGAGTAAAGCTACAAGCCAATACAGTAGCAACTCCAAGCAGTGACGAGACAGAAACACAGAAGCCAGCCTGGTGGGACCCCCCGGTCGACCTCAGTCACCTAAACGATGACCAAAGGAGGATCACAAAACAGTTACTGAGAGAGGAGTGTCACGCGTTCGCGTACGACAATGAGGACATAGGCTCAATCCCCTCACTGAACCTCCACATAACGCTGCACGACACCACTCCAGTAAGGAAGACGTACATGGCGGTCCCAAAGCCACTCCACGAGGAAGTCAAAGAGTATATACAGGACCTGTTGAATCGGGGCTGGATAACTCCTTCATGCTCACCGTACGCTTCACCGGTCGTGTGTGTGCGAAAGAAAGATGGGACTCTAAGACTGTGTTGTGACTACAGGGAGTTAAACAAAAAGTCAGTCCCTGATCGCCACCCCATACCTCGAATCCAAGACATGCTTGATTCTCTCACCGGCAGCTCATGGTTCTCCGTCTTGGACCAGGGGAAAGCGTATCACCAGGGGTTCCTGGACAAGGAAAGCCAGCCCCTGACAGCTTTCATAACCCCCTGGGGCCTGTACCAGTGGGTCCGAATCCCGTTCAGGTTGAGTGCAGCTCCCGCGGAATTCCAAGGGAACATGGAAGACTGCTTGCGTGGCTTGAGAGATGTCATGTGTCAACCATATCTGGATGACAATCTGGTCCACAGTCCAAACTTTGAGGACCACATCGAGCACCTGAGAACTGTGTTACAAAGATATCAGGAGCACAGGGTGAAGCTCAGCCCCTGAAAGTGTGAAGTGTTAAAGAGAGAGGTGAGGTTCCTGGGACGGTTGGTATCTGGAGAAGGCTACACCATTGACCCGGCTGAAGTGGCCCCAGTCCAAGCCTTAAAGGAGAAAGAGCCCACAATGATTGGAGAGCTGAGAAGAGTGATGGGATTTCTCTCATACTACCGAACATACATCCCAAACTTCTCCAGAATAGCACAGCCTCTCTACCAGCTGCTCTCAACGCCACCTGATCAGACTCACAGAGAGAAGGTCAGGGCCACCACCAGGAAGAAAGGTAAGAAAGGTAACCTCCCACCTAACACTCCTATCCAGTGGACAGGGAGCCACCAACATACACTGAACTCTCTCATTGACAAGCTGATAGAGCCTCCCATTCTGGGGTACCCAGATGTTACCCAACCATTCGACGCATCCCAGGAGGGATTGGGAGCAATACTTTATCAGAGACAGAACAGCAAGATGGTAGTCATAGGCTATGGCTCCAGAACTCTAACTCCACCTGAAAAGAACTATCACATGCACTCGGGGAAATTAGAGTTTTTAGCACTAAAATGGGCAATATGTGAACGCTTTCGAGATTATTTGTAGCATGCCCCACACTTTGCAGTGTATACAGATAATAATCCTTTAACCTATATCCTCTCGACAGCTAAGCTTAATGCTACAGGTCATAGGTGGGTGGGTGAACTGTCAGAGTTTGACTTTTCCATTAAGTACAGACCGGGAAAGAACAATGCAGATGCGGATGGCCTATCCCGTATGCCACTAGACATAAGTGAGTTCATGACACAGTGTATAGAGGAGGTGGGTCAGGAAGTGTTCAGTGCAGCAGTCCAGGGAGTTGGAGTGCAGAGAGACACCCCACCGGTCTGGGTAACAACAGTCCCCATAGAGACACTAAACTTAGTGAGAGATGCGAGTGCGCCCCCCTAGCCAAGCCCTTGACACCAGAGCAGATACGAGAAAGCCAGGAAAGAGACCCTGTCATAGGCCGAGTCCTACACTACAAGAAGGACAACGAGCACCCGTCCAGAAGGGCTCTTAAAGCGGAGACAGCAGATGTCAGAGTGTTAATGAGACAGTGGACAAAGCTGTATGTCAATGAGGATGGGATTCTCTACAGGAAAGCAGGAGATAAACAACAGCTGGTCCTACCAAAAGAGCATCATCAAACAGTGTTCCACGAGCTTCACAGAGAGATGGAACACCTTGGGGTCGAGAGGACTTTAAACCTGATCCAAGATCGATTCTACTGGGCCCGTATGTACTCTGACACAGAAAACTTTGTCACCCAAGAGTGTGAGTGTCTCAAGGCAAAGCGACCGCACAAAGCGACCAGAGCTCCCACGACAACCATTGTCACGACACGCCCATTTGAACTGGCATCCATTGACTTTCTACACCTAGAGACATGCAAACAGGGTTTTGAGTACATCTTAATTGTGATTGTGTTGGGTCGTCGGAAAGGAACCAGTGCAGGGGTCCAGCAGGGTCAAGCCCGTAGGCACATTTACTTATATTCAGGGAAGGGAAATGCGGGATGTGTATGGTGCAACTAGAGTCCTGGATGTGGGGTGTGTAAAAGACTATGTGTTTGTGTGCAGGGCGAGTGTGGTGCGTGTGTGCAGGAATGTAAATGACTGGAGGGTGTTTGTACGTGTGCGTGCTAGTGATGCGCAAGTCCAGTAGTAGGGGTTCTGCGGGAGGCAGCGTGGGAGCACAAGGGAGGGGTCAGAGGAACACAAGGGATGCGAGGAAGACGGAGCCCGAGAAGCACCGGGGGTTCTGGGAGGACGGGGGAGAGAGAGACACGGAATTAGACTCAGGATTCCGTGGCAGTCCTGTCAGCAGGAGGCAGTAAGTCACATACATGTACATCCAAACCTGTGGCCATGAAGTGGATCTGAACTGTTTATGACAAAAAGTACAATTATTTGTTTGTAATTTACTTTTCACCCAAGCAAGGCATAAGGGCAGGTGTACCATGGCTCCAGAAAGTATTCACACCCCTTCACCTTTTGCACACTACCATGTTGTAGATTTAACTTTAAATGGATAAAATTGCCGTTTTTGCCAGTCTACAGTCAGTAACCCCACACTGACAAAGTGAAAACATCCATCCATCCATTATCCAAGCCGCTTATTCTTAGTAGGGCCGCAGGATGGTGGAGTCTATCCCAGCAGTCATTGGGCGGCAGGACGGGGAGACACCCTGGAAAGGCCGAATTCAATACTTTGCAGACCCCCCTTTGGTAGCAGTTACAGCTGCGAGTCATCTTGGGGAAGTCTCTATAGGCTTTGCAGGTGCTCTTGCAGTCTGGGCTTTGGCCGGACAGTCAGAGTCTTGTGCTGAAGCCACTCCAGCGTGGTCTTGGCCATGTGCTCTGGGTCATTGTCGTGCTGAAAGCGGAACCATCGCCCCAGTCTGAGGTTGCCTGAACTCTGGAGCAGGTTTTCCTCAAAAGACCTGTCTGTATTTGGCTGTATTCATCCTTCCCCAACTCTGACCAGTCTCCCTGTCCCTGCTGCTGAGAAACAGCTCCACAGCATGATGCTGCCAACACCCTGCTTCACCGCAGGCATGGCCAGGTGAAGAGCAGCGCCTGAGGTGGTCAGCCGTAGTGCTTGGAGTTTAGCCCAAAGACTTCAGTTTTTGTCTCATCTGGACAGAGTATCTTCCCCTCGTACTCTGTCCTTTAAATGCCGTTTGTTAAACTCCAGGAAGGCTGTCATGTGCCTCCCACTCCAGCCTGGCTTCTGTGTGATCCACCATAATGTTGTGGTGGTGTGCTGCTGAGATGGTCATCCCTCCAGCAGCTTCTCCTATCTCATTTAAACATCCTTTATTTCAAATAAACCTACAACACAGAAGGTGTCTGAATACTTCTTGAAGCCACTGCACACACATTTTCCAGATGTGAATATGATCCATACCCAATAAAATGATGCAGTTAATGATGTCAGAATTACTTCCTGCCATGTAGAGGAGAATATCCGTGAGGTTTGTTTAATTGAAACTCCATCCATCCATCCGTACAAACGAGACAGGAACATTGTACATATATCACCAGAACAACCTGCTGTAAACAACCTTACACCTCCACATCCATGGTCATAACAAAGCAAATATAGAAAAGGAATGAACTGTAGTATTAACAGTAATAATGATGATGATGCTCAACTAAAATAGAGTACTTTTGCCAGGGTGTAAATTTAAAGTGCACATTAAGTGAACATGCTATGATGTAAGCAAGCGTGATATTTTTTTACTTGCTTTTCTGTTTGTGCTTCTGGAAATGGCAGATATAGTAGCGCTATCTATCCCTTTTAACTGTCAAGGACAACGCTCCTGAGTTCTCTATACAACTCGGTATCCAATAAACTATTGAAGTATGTTAACTTCGCTTCTTATGTGTTTAAAGTATGTTCTAAAGGCTCTAAATGTCTTATAGTGTCATCTGGTAACTCCAACTAAAAATGTTGACTACCCCTTTAAGGCGCTTAAATATGGCATATGACCCCTTTAAGGCAATCTAACACACCATTGGTGAAACACTCGTAAAGCCGGCTGCGTTGAAGATGGCGAATATCATGCTGGGAAAAGCTGCTGAAGATAAGTTATCCTGAATTCCTCTTTCAGATGACACTATCAGCAGCAGAATAGACCAGTGGTTCTCAACATTTTTGGGGTCCTGGACCCCCTGTGTATTTTTGATCTACCCTGAGGACCCCTCCACCTGATCTTGGGGGAGGGGGGTTGCAATTTGATAGAAACCGTAGAAACTGCATTTTAAATTGCATTATAGCATTTATTCACTCTTTGGGGCAAAAATAAGAGCTTTCAGTTGTAAATTAGATATAGTTAACAAAACAGAATTCTTATGCAGTAACTTTCAGATATATGTAACAAAACAGAATATGTATTCAGTAACTTTCAGATATATGTAATAAGACAGAATATGTATTCAGTAACTTTCAGATATATGTAGCAAAACAGAATATGTATTCAGTAACTTTCAGATATATGTAGCAAAACAGAATATGTATTCAGTAACTTTCAGATATATGTAACAAGAGAATTTTTATGCAGTAACTTTTAACAATGCAAACGGGAGCGAGATCTCTTATTACAATACAATAAATGACACTTGTGAAACAGATGTAATTAGAGAAAAAAGTCCTGTTACCCTTTATAGTTTAGGTAGATAAAGGTCTCAAGTCACATTTGAGTAAAATAATCCTATTTCTATAAATGTCATAGGATCTTTTTTTAAAAGAGATTTTATTTTCACGGACCCCTTGCAATTACACCACGGACCACTAGGGGTCCGCGGACCCCCGGTTAAGAAAAACTGGTCTAGACACCTCAATGTGTCACCGAGTAACTTATATTAAAACGGCGGACTAGCCCTTTAAGGTTCTAAAATATGGTGTATTAGCCCTTTAAGGTTATATACTATGGTCTACACATCTCTGGGTGTCACTAGGTTACTTCCATAGTCTAGACACCACAGGAATAAACTACTACTACTACTACTACTTTCGGCTGCTCCCGTTAGGGGTCGCCACAGCGGATCATCTGTTTCCATTTCTTCCTGTCTTCTGCGTCTTCCTCTGTCACACCAGCCACCTGCATGTCCTCCCTCACCACATCCATAAACCTCCTCTTTGGCCTTCCTCTTCTCCTCTTCCCTGGCAGCTCCATATTTAGCATCCTTCTCCCAATATACCCAGCATCTCTCCTCCACACATGTCTAAACCATCTCAATCTTGCCTCTCTTGCTTTGTCTCCAAACCGTCCAACCTGAGCGGTCCCTCTAATATAATCGTTCCTAATCCTGTCCTTCTTCGTTACTCCCAGTGAAAATCTTATCATCTTCAACTCTGCCACCTCCAGCTCCGCCTCCTGTCTTTTCGTCAGTGCCACTGTCTCCAAACCATATAACATAGCTGGTCTCACAACCATCTTGTAAACTTTCCCTTTAACTCTTGCTGGTACCCTTCTGTCGCAAATCACTCCTGACACTCTTCTCCACCCACTCCAACCTGCCTGCACTCTCTTTTTCACCTCTCTACTGCACTCCCCGTTACTTTGGACAGTTGACCCCAAGTATTTAAACTCAAATGCCTTTGTCACCTCCACTCCTTGCATCCTGACCATTCCACTGTCCTCTCTCTCATTCACGCATAGGTATTCCGTCTTGCTCCTACTGACTTTCATTCCTCTTCTCTCCAGTGCATACCTCCACCTCTCCAAGTTCTCCTCAACCTGCACCCTACTCTCGCTACAGATCACAATGTCATCCGTGAACATCATCATCCATGTAGACTCCTGCCTGATCTCGTCCGTCAACCTGTCCATCACCATTGCAAACAAGAAAGGGCTCAGAGCCGATCCTTGATGTAATCCCACCTCCACCTAGAACCCATCTGTCATTCCAACCGCACACCCCACCATTGTCACACTTCCCTCATACGTATCCTGCACCACTCCTACATACTTCTCTGCAACTCCTGACTTCCTCATACAATACCACACCTCCTCTCTCGGCACTCTGTCATAAGCTTTCTCTAAATCTACAAAGACACAATGCAACTCTTTCTGGCCTTCTCTATACTTCTCAATCAACATTCTCAAAGCAAACATCGCATCTGTGGTGCTCTTTCGTGGCATGAACCCATACTGCTGCTTGCTGATCATCACCTCTCCTCTTAACCTAGCTTCTAATACTCTTTCCCAAATCTTCATGCTGTGGCTGATCAACTTTATACCTCTGTAGTTGTTACAGTTCTGCACATCGCCCTTGTTCTTGAAAATCGGTACCAGTATGCTTCTTCTCCACTCCTCAGGCATCCTCTCACTTTCCAGGATTGTGTTAAACAATCTAGTTAAAAACCCCACTGCCATCTCTCCTAAACATCTCCATGCCTCCACAGGTATGTCATCAGGACCAACTGCCTTTCCACTCTTCATCCTCTTCATAGCTGCCCTTACTTCCTCCTTGCTAATTCGCTGAACTTCCTGATTCACTATCCCTACATCATCCAGCCTTCTCTCTCTCTCATTTTCTTCATTCATCAGCCCCTCAAAGTATTCCTTCCACCTTCTTAGCACACTCTCCTCGCTTGTCAGCACATTTCCATCTCTATACTTGATCGCTGTAACTTGCTGCACATCCTTTGCAGCTTGGTCCCTCTGTCTAGCCAATCGGTACAAGTCCTTTTCTCCTTCCTTAGTGTCTAATCTGTCATACAACTCACCATACGCCTTTTCCTTTGCCTTTGCCACCTCTCTCTTTGCTTTACGCTGCATCTCCTTGTACTCCTGTCTACTTTCTTCATCTCTCTTACTATCCCACTTCTTCTTTGCCAACCTTTTCCTCTGTATAATTTGCTGTACTTCCTCATTCCACCACCAAGTCTCCTTGTCTTCCTTCCTCTGTCCTGATGACACACCAAGTACCTTCCTAGCTGTCTCCCTCACTATTTCTGCAGTGGTTGTCCAGCCATCTGGCAACTCTTCACTACCACCCAGTGCCTGTCTTAACTCCTGCCTGAACTCCACACAACAGTCTTCCTTCTTCAACTTCCACCATTTGATCTTCGGCTGTGTCTTCACTCGCTTCCTCTTCTTGGTCTCCAAAGTCATCCTACAGACCACCATCCGATGCTGCCTAGCTACGTTCTCCCCTGTCACCACCTTGCAGTCTCCAATCCCTTTTAGATGGCGCCTTCTACATAAGATATAGTCCACCTGTGTGCACTTTCCTCCACTCTTGTACGTCACCCTGTGTTCCTCCCTCTTCTTGAAATATGTATTCACCACGGCCATTTCCATCCTTTTCGCAAAATCGACCACCACCTGTCCTTCCACATTTCTCTTCTTCACTCTATACCTTCCCATCAACTCCTTATCACCTCTGTTCCCTTCACCAACATGTCCATTGAAGTCCGCTCCAATCACCACTCTCTCCTCCTTGGGTACCCTCTCCACCATGTCGTCCAACTCACTCCAGAATTCTTCTTTTTCATCCATCTCACACCCAACTTGCGGGGCATATGCGCTGATAACATTCAGCAATAAACCTTCAATTTCCAGCTTCATACTCATCACTCTGACACTCTCTTCACCTCCAGCACGCTCTTGACATACTCTCCTTCAGAATTACCCCTACCCCATTACTCCTCCCATTCACACCATGGTAGAAGAGTTTGAACCCACCTCCGATACTCCTGGCCTTACTCCCCTTCCACCTGGTCTCTTGCACACACAGTATGCCTACCTTTCTTCTTTCCATCATGTCAGCCAGCTCTCTCCCTTTACCAGTCATAGTGCCAACACTCAAAGTTCCAACTCTCACCTCCACATGCCTACCCTTCCCCCTCTCTAGCTGCCTCTGGACATGCCTTCCCCCTCTCCTTCTCCTTCGCCCAACAGTAGCATAGTTTCCACCAACACCCTGCTGGTTAACAGTACCGGTGGCGGTCGTTGGTAACCCGGGCCTCGACCGATCCGGTATGTAAGTCTTATTTATGATCCGCATATCCGCACCACAGGAATAAACACACATGAATAATCCACACTCACACCGGTACATAGAATTATATATACAAATGTACTATGAGTAATAATTATTAGAATGAATGAAAGTAATAAGCCTCAATGGCTAACAAGCATCTGGATTCATATACACACAAATGAAACAGACCAACACGTTAGCATACAGCTCAACAACCCTATAACTAAGCCGGCAATAAAAATAAAAGAAAGTCAACCCCCCAGTTGCAGGCCTGTTTCTTTATCGGGTACGTTGGGACCCTAAACAGCCCTCTTCGCTCCCCTTGGAAGACCGCACATCCAACTTGTACTCACAAAGAATGCTCCTCTTCGTCTCGCGCTTCCCGCCGCAGCACAGCAGCGAACATCAGGCCGGCAGCCATCCTAGCTAACTGGCTAGTTAGCCGTTAGCACCATCTCACGGTCGAACCGTGCGCTCGCCTCGGCAACACAACACGGCAACAGACGACTCCTCCTGCGTTCCTCGATAGTCGCATGAACCCACCACTACACTGTAACTGATAACGGTACTTCGCTAAACTAGAAGACGGCCCGACTCACTGTGGGGAGAGCCCCTTACCGCATCCCGTCCATTCGCGCGTCTTGCTGTGCTAGCAACGAACACCGACTGGCTAGCTCGCTCCGTAACGTCGCTGGGTCCACATATGGGACTGACGAGTAGTCAGTTTGTCTCCCCAGTCCACACAAACAGTTCCCGGGATGGGTCTCGGTCAGACACCCGCACACGTCACTGTTCACTAAACTTCAATGACATTTCTCTCCCCGCAAAATAGCATAAAACAACTCGACATCAAACTGCTCCGTTTGGCTCACACAAGGGACGAGAGACCTACTTTCTCTCCCCGTTCAGTCTGCTCGCGCTGACGTTCCCCGCTGCTCTCTCAACCAATCACATTCAAGGTAAGTTATTCTCTCCACAGCAAACCAATCACATTCAAGGTACCTTATTCTCTCCACAGCCAACCAATCACATTCAAGGTAAGTTATTCTCTCCACAGCCAACCAATCACATTCAAGGTAAGTTATTCTCTCCACAGCCAACCAATCACATTCAAGGTAAGTTATTCTCTCCACAGCCAACCAATCACAACAATGGTAAGTTTTCAATAATAAAAGTAAATGCATTTCACATTGGTAAACAACTGTTTTGCAGAACAATATCAACAATATAATATATTCATATTCAAAAGGTAAACAAAATAACAAACAGGCCAAACTCTTATCTAGTAGTGCAGTAATATATCTAAGGTCTATAATTTAACCACAGGGTTACATATATAGTTCTCAATTTCTATACTTACAGCAGGAAAGAATGGCTTATTATTTAAACATTTGCTTTTATGGATGTGACATTTTGAACAAAAAAAAAAAAAGATTTATTGAATAAAACTTATTTTTACTTTCAATATTCGTGTCATGGAAACCAAACAATACATGTTCCCATTAAAGGTAAAAGTATTACAGACTTTAGACATAATAAAAGCATTTAGTTCCTTCCAAAGTGTTCTGGAAGAGGTGCACACTTCCAGCTACCACATGTCCTCATCTATAAACCTTCTCATCCGCAACAGTAGAAATGAAAGTAGATGTTTATATTGCAGTGATGAGAGTAATAACATGCCAAATGAAAAGTATTACCAGCTATTTATTATGATGAAGCGCCTTTAGAAAAACAACATGATTCTATTCTATTCTACTTTACGTATTCTATTGTAAGAATAATGTAAAAAGCTGCAGGATTAAAAGTGACTTGTATAACTTTAATAACTTGGTTCTACCTGCTTAAAAAAACTCATTGATTTAATATTCCACATAACACAAACAGGTTTGATCCAACTACACCTGTGTGTGTGTGTGTGTGTGTGTGTGTGTGTGTACAGAGTGATCTATCATGTCAGCAGGTGTGTTTGGGCAGGAGTGTGAGTGTTCCTCCAGGACACAGGAGGCGTCTCTACCTCCTCTATCTAACACACACACACACGCACTGAGGAGCCACATGACACCACCCAAAACCCAACCTGGAGAGGTTTAGTGAATGTGGAGGTGAAGGTGTGGAGGTGTGTCAGTGTGTCAGAGGAGACACTGTAGAAGGACAGAGTTCCAGCAGACCGGTTAAGATACACTCCTACTCTGTCAGAGGAGGGGGAGATACTTATCTTTGTTTCTCTATAATTATGATAGGCAGCGTATCTACCACTATCACAGTACAGAGCCCAGGACTTTTCATTATATCCAAGAGGAAAGTCTTTACCTCTTCCTCTCCTTGTGATTCCTCTGTAAGTCACTCCTATATGAACAAGTCCTTCCCACTGTACCTCCGTGTAACAGCGGTCAGTCAGACTCCCTCTACATAGAACCTGTGTCCAGCAGTCAAATCTGTCTGGATGATCAGGATACGACTGCTCCTCCATCACCCATGTCACCTTTCTGTTGTCCTCAGACAGAAGGAGGCGTCTGTGTGCTGTGTTTGGGTCCAGTGTGAGTTCACAGGCATCTGATGGAGACAACAAGACACAATACAGCAGCGGGTGTTGATCTAATGTACCTCTTCTGTTTGGTTTGTGTTGATTTAGTCACAGGTTGGAGCTCATCTATCAATATGTTCATGAATGTGTAGGTGTCCTCATGTACTGTATTTGTTTTGCCACATGTTCTGCACGTGCATCTTGTTTACAACGCAGCTTCTACGTCACGTGATAAGAGCTCTATAAGACAACTGAACATGTCTATTTTAACTGAACATTTGACATTACTACATTATTTTAACTGTTTACACAAATAATCAAAATACTCTTTGTTATTGTATTCCTGGTGAGTGTTTCTGTGTGTACACGAATCATAATAAATAATGTCACTCATAATAAATAATGTGAATTATAAATAATGTCAATCATAATAAATAATATGAATTATAATAAATAATGTCAATCATAATAAATATGAATTATGATAAATAATGTGAATCATAATAATGTGAATGATCACTGATAATATGAATCAAAAATAAAGTGAATTATAATAATGTGAATGATAATAAATAATGTGAATTATAATAGATAATGTGAATCATAATAAATAATGTGAATTATAATAAATCATATGAATCATAATAAATAATGTGAATATAATAAATAA
Organism: Lampris incognitus; assembly: GCF_029633865.1. NCBI lineage: Eukaryota > Metazoa > Chordata > Actinopteri > Lampriformes > Lampridae > Lampris > Lampris incognitus. The sequence continues at coordinate 39,723,473 of NC_079226.1, forward strand.
TATGAATCATAATAAATAATGTGAATGATAATAAATAATGTGAATCATAAATAACGTGAATGATAGTAAATAATGTGAATCACAATAAATAATGTGAATTATAATAATGTGAATCATAATAAATAATGTGAATGATAAATAATATGAATTATAAATAACGTGAATGACAAGAAATAATGTGAATCATAATAAATAATATGAATTATAATAAATAATGTGAATCATTATAAAAATGTGAATTATAATAAATAATGTGAATCATAATAAATAATATGAATTATAATAATGTGAATTATAATAAATCATGTGAATCATAATAAGTCATGTGAATTATAATAAATCATGTGTTTGGTGAGAGTGTAGATTAAAATATCTTCTCTGTCAAATAGCAAGACTGCTCATAAAAACATTGTGTACAGTCAGTACAATGTACTGGTTGTGACTGGATGTGGTGCAGAACATCTTCTCTTGTTGTCTTCAGAGACCAGATTGTCTCAAGTGTAGTTGAGGTTCTAAAAGGACAATTCAGGACTTACTTTAACCTCAATATTTGCAAAAGTAATTAAAAAAACAGCATCAACAGCCCTGTGATGGCCTGGCGGCCTGTCCAGGGTGTCTCCCCACCTGCCGCTCAATGACTGCTGGGATAGGCTCCAGAGTCCCACCACCCTGACAGCAGGATAAGCGGTTTGGATAATGGGTGGATGGATGGATGGATGGATGGATGTTTTTATCAAATGTTCTGATGTATGAAGTTTCCATCCTACTCTTGTGTGTATTATGATGAATACCAATCATTCATAAACTGGAAGCACGGTCACGTGACCTTATTTATCATGAATTAAAATAAAATAACTGCTCCTTGTTCACTCCACCTCTGAGCTAATGGACTGTATTAATAGAGTCTTCATATTAACCTTAACATAGTCTTAATACTAGTCTTAATAGAGTCTTAGTAGCATCTTAATAGAGTCTTAATAGACTTTAACAGCAAGGCTCTGGTGAATCAGAATCAACTCAAAAGTCTCTCGTCATTCTCAGGGGAAAAAAATAAAAAATGCGTCCTGTCCCTGAAAAAACACTCTTGTCAAATCCTCTGCAACACAAGGTGGGCCCATTTAACACGGGGACTTTACAGTATTTTGTCCCTTTACGTCTTCTTTTTCAGTAATTAAATGAATATTACACAGGGAACAGTCACAGGAAGTCTTTGCAGTAGTCTGTTAATCTTTCTAAACATTTTATCTCACTTCAATATTGTTTGCTCCATCTAAACATCTGAATGTGATCTGCTTTGTTCTCATGAAGAAACTAAACACACACTTACACTTCCTCAGACCCGGCTCCAACCTGCACCCTCCAGCATGGTCCAGCCTGGGGGTGGAGGAGAGACAAAGTCACACCAGCACCTCCTCCATCTAATACACCTCCACCCAGTATCAGTCCTGTCCTCTGTTACAGAAGAACCAGTCTGATCCAGCATCAGAGTAGGAGGAGACATCCTTGTAGAAGACATGATGAGTGAGTGTCATCCAGCCGGTCCATACCTGAGAGAGTCCAGTCTCCAGTGTGGATCCTCCAGTCCAGCAGAGAGCAGCTTCCCTCCTGAGTCTCCTGGCTGGTTGTAGCTCAGGTCCAGCTCTCTCAGATGGGACGGGTTGGAGCTCAGAGCTGAGAGCAGAGAAGAAACACCTTCCTCTGAGACCTGACAGCCCGACAACCTGAACACACACACACACACACACACGCACACACACACACACACAGACACACACAGACACACACACACACACACACACACACACACACAAGCACACACACACACAAGCACACACACACACACACAAGCACACACACACATTACTTCCTTGTAGCGGTTGGTGTGTAAGAGTGTTTAAAAGAGTGCTGGGTGGTGTAAAGCACTGTGAATGACCTCTGTGATGATAAGCTGCTGTACAAATAAACTTGTCTTGTCTCATGAAACATCTTCTACATCATCAGGGTTCCTGAACAAGCTTCAGCTTCACTAAACCAAACAATAACTAGAAAAACGCTTTTCCACAGAAAAAGCATGTGAATGCTGAGCTGCTGAAAGAAATCGCGAAAGCATTGCTGAAAATGGATAAATAGGAAAAGTCAGAAAGTCACTAGCCTGAAATACCTGGAAACTGAAATGTGAAATGGCTGAATATTTTAGAAGTTTTAAAGGTATAAAAAACCGAAAAATTTACCATAATGTGCTAAATACATAAATAGTTTGATTGTTGGAAACTGAAATGTGTGTAGAATGAGAGGAGGGGTAGTGATGAAGACGAAGAGTGATTAAGAGGAAGGGTAGTGATGAAGATGAAGAGTAGTGATAAAGAGGAAGGGTAGGAAGGAGGGTAAGAAGGTTGTAGGAAGGTAGGATAGCAGGGAGGTTGTAGGAAGGAAGGTAGGAAGGAAGGTAGGAAGGTAGGAAGAAAGGTAGGGAGGTTGTAGGAAGGAAGGTAGGAAGGAAGGTAGGGAGGTTGTAGGAAGGAAGGTAGGAAGGTTGTAGGAAGAAAGGTAGGAAGGAAGGTAGGGAGGTTGTAGGAAGAAAGGTAGGAAGGAAGGTAGGGAGATTGTAGGAAGGAAGGTAGGGAGGTTGTAGGAAGGATGGTAGGAAGCAAGGTAGGAAGGTTGTAGGAAGGAAGGAAGGAAGGAAGGTAGGAAGGAAGGTAATAAGGTTGTAGGAAAGAAGGTAGGAAGGTTGTAGGAAGGAAGGAAGGAAGGTAGGTAGGAAGGAAGGTAGGAAGGAAGGTAATAAGGTTGTAGGAAAGAAGGTAGGAAGGACGGTAGGAAGGAAGGTAATAAGGTTGTGGGAAGGAAGGTATGAAGGACGGTAGGAAGGAAGGTAATAAGGTTGTAGGAAAGAAGGTAGGAAGGTTGTAGGAAGGTAGGAAGGAAGGTAGGAAGGAAGGAAGGAAGGAAGGTAGGTAGGAAGGAAGGAAGGAAGTAGGTAGGAAGGAAGGAAGGTAGGAAGGTTGAAGAGGGGGGAAGGGCAGTTAAGAAGTGGCAGAAGCTGATCAGATCTACCAGGTGTTGAGAGTTGACACTAATTAGCCTGGCAGTTGAGTTTCAAATTGATATCTGACGTCACAATAGGACTGAACATTCTAACAGGCAAAGTGTATGGCAGAATTGCTAAACTTTGGAGCTGAATTGCTCAAAAACTATAAAATATTTAAATGGCGTTTCTAGCTCAAAAAATGAAGGAGGAGATTCAGTTCAAAGGTGATGAGGGTTTCAACCTTTCCCCATAGACTTCCATTGTTTTGAAAAAGTAGAAAAAGCTTAATATGTCTAAAAGTATAAAAGATTTCAAAAAACCGAAATGTGAGCCTTAATGGGCTTAAAGAGATGAACATTTTGATACCTGAATGGTTTCAGTGGCTAAAAGTATGAAGGAGTAAAAGAGGTGGAAAGGTTGCAAAAGTCCCCCATTGACTCCCATTCAAAAAATGGCTGAAAAAAGTTGAATATTTCAAAACGTTCAAAAGGTATGAAACATCTGAAAAGGGAGCACTAATGTCCTTAGTGAGTTGAACATTTTGATAGTTGAATGGTTTCAGTAGCTAAAAGTATGAAGGAGCTACAAAGTGTCAAAAAATGGGCGGAAATAAATAAATAAATAAAGAACTGCAAAGCAATAGTGTCAATACCCAGCATTCACATTAATGATGGATTATATTTATACTATAGCGCTTCATCTAGACACCCAAAGCGCTTCACACTGAAGGGGGAAACACACCTCAACCACCACCAATGTGTAGCACCACCTGGGTGATGCACGGCAGCCATTTTGCACCAGAACGCTCCCCACGCATCAGCTTGAGGTAAAGAGGGAGGAATCATTGAGCCAATCACACGGGGGATGATGAGGTGGCCAGATGGAGACAGCCAGGTTGGGAATTTTGCCAGGACACCTGGGGACCCCCTACTCTTTGCTACAAGTGCCATGGGAACTTTAATGACCACAGTGAGTCAGGACCTTGGTCTAACATCTCATCTGAAGGACAGCATCTCCTACAACACAGTGTCCCCCTCACTGCACTGGAGCATTGGCTTCTTTTTTTTGTCTCTCATCATCAGCAGCTTCTCCGCGGTGGCAGCAAGCTAAGTAGGACACTCCAAACCTCCCTCTCCCCAGCAACGCCCTCCACCTCCTCCTGGGGGGGCCCAAGGCGTTGCCAGGCCAGATTGGACATGTAGTCCCTCAAGCGAGTTCTGGGTCTACCCCGAGGTCTCCTCCCAGTTGGACGTGCCCAGAAAACCCCCAAAAGAAGGCGCCCAGGAGGCATCCTAATCAGATGCCCGAACCTCCTCAACTGGCTCCTTTCGACGTGAAGGAGCAGCAGTACCTTTAGAAAAACAACATGATTCTATTCTATTCTACTTTACGTATTCTATTGTAAGAATAATGTAAAAAGCTGCAGGATTAAAAGTGACTTGTATAACTTTAATAACTTGGTTCTACCTGCTTAAAAAAACTCATTGATTTAATATTCCACATAACACAAACAGGTCTGATCCAACTACATGTGTGTGTGTGTGTGTACAGAGTGATCTATCATGTCAGCAGGTGTGTTTGGGCAGGAGTGTGAGTGTTCCTCCAGGACACAGGAGGCGTCTCTACCTCCTCTATCTAACACACACACACACACACACACACACACACACACACTGAGGAGCCATGTGACACCACCCAAAACCCAACATGGAGAGGTTCAGTGAATGTGGAGGTGAAGGTGTGGAGGTGTGTCAGTGTGTCAGAGGAGACCCTGTAGAAGGACAGAGTTCCAGCAGACCGGTCCAGATACACTCCTACTCTGTCAGAGGAGGAGGAGGAGATACTTATCTTTGTTACTCTACCATTATGACGGGCACTGTATCGATCACTAGTACACATCAGACTCCAGGACTTTTCATTATATCCAAGAAGACAGTCTAGACAGTGAAAGAGCAGCAGCTTTTTTTTAAATTGCCTTTTTTGTAATTTTTTATCATGACCAGAGGGAAGACTGCTCCCTACTGGCCCACCAACACCAAATCCAGCAGCAACACAGTTTTCCCGGGAGGTCTCCCATCCAAGTACTACTCAAACCCACACCTGCTTAGCTTGTGTCATTCAGCAGAGCCAGGGTACATGTCGGTTTGGTTGCTGGCAAACCAACCCAGTCATAGCTAAGTGGTACCACCACGGAGGTCAACAACTTCCTGTGTCAACTCAGGTCACATGATCAGACTAGGGTACATGATGGTGTGCAAACTGTTCATTGTTATTCTTTACAGCAGCTGCAACCCTAGTTGTATGAAGAGATGTTGGACATAAATCAAGACTAAATATAAAACATGATCCAAAGTGGTCAGTAGTCCCTGTACTTATTCTTTCAGTGGTGTGAATGTGTGCTACTGTACAACACTTAACAACTTATATGATTTGCAGCAAACTCAATAAAAATAACAACAACAAAGTGAACTAAAAAGGACAGGAGGGCGTCCATCTCTGCCAGAAGATCCTCCATTGAAGAAGTTGTCCATCTCTAATAATGAGGGGTGGTCTAACATGGCGATGGTCCAGAAAGGTGCGTGTTCTGGCCCTGCTGCTGGCAGCTCCAAGCAAACCTCTCTGACAGCAGATAGTCTATGTAAATGACAGTTTATGCTGTACAGCTGTGATGTGAGCACATGTGGCTGAGGGTACTGACCATCTGCAGCTTTGAGGGACATTCTGATGTTAATGGCGCCAACACACACAGTCATGAAGCACCACAGAGAGGTATCAAACCCAGCAGTGAACAAGAACCCCTTAGCTTTATAGACCATGTGATGACTACACATCATATAGATGATGTCATTAACACACTGTCATGTTTTGTTCTTAGGGGGGCAAAGGGATGAGGACACATTGTGTGCTCGGAGAGCTGCAGAGGTCAATGCATCCTTTTGTGTTGTCATAGTAGAGTTGTGTGTGTGAACACACTGCCAGAGGAAGTGATGCCTCCTCCACTCCTACAGTATGTCTGTAAGAGGAAGATGAAGTCGCTCTTTACCCCCGAACCTGTGGCCTCCACCTCCACATTTAAAAGACAGGCAAAACCACTAAAATATGAACCTGTACACAGGGTTACCACCTCACATTCATGTGTTCATACGTGTGTATTTAAGTTGTGTTTGATATACTACAATATAATCTTAACCAGTGCAGTATTTTTTCAGGACTTGTACTGATTGGCTAGACAGAGGGACCGAGCTGGGAAGGATGTGCAGCAGGTTAGGGTGATGAAGGATAGAGATGGAAATGTGCTGACAAGTGAGGAGAGTGTGTTGAGAAGGTGGAAGGAGTACTTTGAGGGGCTGATGAATGAAGAAAAAGAGAGAGAGAAGTTGGATGATGTGGGGGTAGTGAATCAGGAAGTGCAGTGGATTAGCAAGGAGGAAGTGAGGGCAGCTATGAAGAGGATGAAGAGTGGAAAGGCAGCTGGTCCAGCTGACATACCTGTCTGTGGAGGCATGGAGATGTTTAGGAGAGATGGCAGTGGGGTTTTTAACTAGATTGTTTAACACAATCTTGGAAAGTGAGAGGATGCCTGAGGAGTGGAGAAGAAGCATACTGGTACCGATTTTCAAGAACAAGGGTGATGTGCAGAACTGTAGCAACTACAGAGGTATAAAGTTGATCAGCCACAGCATGAAGACATGGGAAAGAGTAATAGAAGCTAGGTTAAGAGAAGAGGTGATGATCAGCAAGCAGCAGTATGGTTTCATGTCAGGAAAGAGCACCACAGATGTGATGTTTGCTTTGAGAATGTTGATGGAGAAGTATAGAGAAGGCCAGAAGGAGGTACATTGTGTCTTTGTGGATTTAGAGAAAGCTTATGACAGGGTGCCGAGAGAGGAGGTGTGGTATTGTATGAGGAAGTTGGGAGTTGCAGAGAAGTATGTAGGGGTGGTGCAGGATATGTATGAGGGAGGTGTGACAGTGGTGAGGTGTGCGGTTGGAATGACAGATGGGTTCAAGGTGGAGGTGGGTTTACATCAAGGATCAGCTCTGAGCCCTTTCTTGTTTGCAATGGTGATGGACAGGTTGACGGACGAGATCAGGCAGGAGTCTCTGTGGACTATGATGTTTGCTGATGACATTGTGATCTGTAGCGAGAGTAGGGTGCAGGTGGAGGAGAGCCTGGAGAGGTGGAGGTATGCACTGGAGAGAGGAACAGTGAAAGTCAGTAGGAGCAAGAAGGCATACCTATGAGTGAATGAGAGGGAGGACAGTGGAATGGTGAGGATGCAAGGAGTAGAGGAGTCGAAGGCGTATGAGTTTAAATACTTGGGGTCAACTGTCCAAGTAACAGGGAGTGCAGAAGAGAGGTGGAGAAGAGAGTGCAGGCAGGGTGGAGTTGGTGGAGAAGAGTGTCAGGAGTGATGTGTGACAGAAGGGTACCAGCAAGAGTTAAAGGGAAGGTTTACAAGATGGTAGTGAGACCAGCTATGTTATATGGTTTGGACACAGTGGCACTGATGAAAAGACAGGAGGAGGTGGAGCTGGAGGAGGCAGAGTTGAAGATCATAAGATTTTCACTGGGAGTGACGAAGAAGGACAGGATAAGGAATGAGTATATTAGAGGGAAAGCTCAAGTTGGACGGTTTGGAGACAAAGCAAGAGAGGCAAGATTGACATGGTTTGGACATGTGTGGAGGAGAGATGCTGGGTATATTGGGAGAAGGGTGCTGAATATGGAGCACTTTTTTCTCTGAAAACAAAACTATATTGATGTGTGATGCATTGACAGGACCTCTTTGCTGGTGGATGTGCTCATGGGAAGCGGTTGACAGGAAGTAGGAAGTAGAAGCACAGCTTGTTACTACAACTGGTTTGTTATTCCTCCAATCAGAGAAAACACCACCCAGGTTAGGATGTACTGACTGCCATTAAAGTGGATGTAAATGAGGACTGAAGTGGTCCTGTGTTGAAGAGGTTTAGGAAGACTGACCTGAGAGTTTCCAGTCTACATTGTGGACTCCCCAGTCCAGCAGAGAGCAGCTTGACTCCTGAATCCTGCAGATCATTGTTACTCAGGTCCAGCTCTCTCACACTAGAGGAGGAGGAGCTGAGGACTGAGGACACAACTTCACAGCTCCTCTCTGACAGATTACAGGAACTCAACCTGAATGGACACACACACACACACACACACACACACACACACACACACACACACACACACACACACAAACATCACTCTATCATACTCTAATGCCACTAATATTGATTTTACTACTCGTTTTCATCACGAAACAGTTTGGATAATAACACTTTATTATAGTACTCATTTAAACACAGAAATATCAAAATACTACTACGAGAGTACTATTACTGCCGCTAATTTTACTACTACTCCTATTATAACTGCGATGGTTGCTTGTTATAATACAATTTGTACTGCTATTGCTACTGTGACTACTAATACTATTGCTACTACTAGAGTAGTACTTCTGCTACTACTACTATTACTGCTTTTACTACTGCTGCTAATTCCAGTACTACCTGATTCTTGTATGATTACTGCTACTTAAAACTATTACGACAGTTTTGATAGTTGTAATTATTCTATCATTTTAATGTCTTTAATACTTTTGATTTTAGAACCTATAACCCCAGTAACACTATCAATCATCAGTGTAATGAAACAATATTTTCTCACCAATGGAAAAATATAATCTATACACTTACAGAGCTGTACTGGAGGCTTTGACCACTGGCAGCAGCCTCAGAAGACCCTCCTCTGAAGCAGAGTATTTCTTCAGGTCAAACACCTCCAGCTCCTTTTCTGAAGACAATAAGATGAAGACCAGAGCTGACCACTGAGCAGGAGAGAGTCGGTGTTTGGGGAGTCTTCCTGATGTCAGGTACCGTTGGATCTCCTCCACTAGAGAATGGTCATTCAGTTCATTCAGACAGTGGAACAGATTGATGCTTCTCTCTGGAGAGAGATCGTCACTGATCTTCTCCTGGATGTACAGGACTGTTTTCTGATTGGCCTTTGACATACTTCCTGTCTTTCCCAGCAGGCCTCGTAGGAGATTCTGATTGGATTCCAGTGACAGGCCCAGAAGGAAGCGCAGGAACAAGTCCAGATGTCCGTTTGGACTTTCTAAGGCCTTGTCCACTGCTGTCTGGTAAAGGTCTGTTTTTTTACGTTTATCTCCAAGTGGTTTAGACCTGCAGGAGGTTGACTGTGTTTCTGACAGCAGATTGGCTTTAGTTTTGATGAATGAGAGAAAGACATAAAGAGCAGCCAGAAACTCCTGAATGCTCAGATGGACAAAGCAGAAGACCTTGTCCTGGTAGAGCCCACACTCCTCTTTAAAGAACTGTGTGAACACTCCTGAGTACACTGAGGCTGCTTTGATATCAATGCCACACTCTGTCAGGTCTGCTTCATAGAAGATCAGGTTGCCTTTCTCCAGCTGTTCAAAGGCCAGTTTCCCCAGACACTCAATCATCTTCCTGCTCTCTGTATTCCAGTGTGGCTCTGTCTCAGATCTCCCATGATACTTCACATTCCCCTGGATGGACTGAACCACCAGGAAGTGGATGTACATCTCAGTCAGGGTCTTGGGCATCTCTCCTCTCTCATCTGTTCCCAACACGTGATCCAGAACTGTAGCAGTGATCCAACAGAAGACTGGGATGTGACACATGATGTGGAGGCTTCGTGACGTCTTGATGTGTGAGATGATTCTTCTGGCTTGCTCCTCATCTCTGAATCTCTTCCTGAAGTACTCCTCCTTCTGTGGATCAGTGAACCCTCTCACCTCTGTCACCATGTCAACCCATTCAGGGGGGATCTGATTGGCTGCTGCAGGCCGTGTGGTTATCCAGAGGCGAGCAGATGGAAGCAGTTTCCGCTTGATGAGGTTTGTCAGCAGCACGTCCACTGAGGTGGACTTTGTGACATCAGTCCAGATCTCATTGTTCTGGAAGTCCAGAGGAAGTCGACACTCATCCAGACCGTCAAAGATGAACACAACTTGGAACTCGTCAAAGCTGCAGATTCCTGCTTTCTTGGTTTCGATAAAGAAGTGATGAAGAAGTCCCACCAAGCTGAACTTTTTATCTTTCAGCACGTTCAGCTCTCTGAATGTGAATGGAAATGTGAAGTGTATATTGTGGTTGGTTTTGTCTTCAGCCCAGTCCAGAGTGAACTTCTGTGTTAAGACTGTTTTCCCGATGCCAGCCACTCCCTTTGTCATCAATGTTCTGATTGGTTTATCTTGTCCAGGTAAGGGTTTAAAGATGTCTTCACATGTGATCAGTGTTTCTGGTCTCGCTGGTTTCCTGGATGCTGTTTCAATCTGCCTGACCTCGTGTTCATTATTGACCTCTCCACTGCCTCCCTCTGTGATGTAGAGCTCTGTGTAGATCTGATTCAGAAGTGTTGACTCTCCTAGTTTAGCGATGCCCTCAAACAAACACTGAAACTTCTCCTTCAGAGCTGCTTTGAGGTTACTCCGGCACATGGGAACAAGGTTTTCTGAATAAACAAATAAAGCAGGGAATCAGTGAGTGGATGTTACTGTAAATGTGAGAAACAGAAACTTTACCAAACTCCACAGTATTACTTCACCTTATCAGTGGTGGATGCACAAGCAGGTCTGATTTAAGACAAACAATGAAGACATGTATATAATTTATGTAAAGGGTAGATTTATCCAAGTGCATTCCCACAAACAATCTGCTTCATTTCTACTGTAATAATATTTTGATGGTTGCTGTTCCAGCTCTTGTAGTAACCATGTATTAGTTAGGAGCTCTTTACTGGGACTATGGGGACAGTGGTGATGTCTTAAAGAGGTTCTCTCTGGTATTATTGCTCTGATGTGAACCAATGTCATCAGCATTTTACACCCACATCAACCATCAACGGTTTAACCAGATTATCCATTAGATTTCTTTTATTTACCATCCAAATGGAAACTGTCTGAACCTCCTTTCATAAATCTACATTTGCGGCAGGGTTTGAAAATAGTTCCACCCCCCACTTTGCCTCTATTGACCCTGTACATGGTGTTGAGGCTTTGGAATAAAGAGTCTCTTACTGCTCTCCAGAGAGGCAGCCAGCTCCTCCTGCTTCATACTCCTCAGGAAGTGCAGTGTGATCTTCAGAAGTGCCTCCCTGGTGCTCCTCCTCTGCTCCTCTTCCTCTTCCACCCTCTGTCTCTCTAAGCACTCTGGGTAATCTGAACTCAGAACCTTCTGGAACCTCTTCAGCTCCTTCTTCACAAAAGTGACAAGGTTCTCCTCAAGCAGCTGGAAATGAGTCAGTATATGAATGAAACTTTCATGTTAAAGTCATGGAACAAAACATCAAGCCCATCTGTCACTGATTAAAAACCACTGGTGTGAACAGTGGAGCATGAAGACCATCATGACCACAATGGCTATTTTTAATTTCATCTGTTGGTGAAGTAAAAGCTGTTGATGTACATTTACACACCATAAATATGGAGTCCAGGTCTGTTTGATGCTCCTGGACAGACTGACCACTGAGAACCTCTGACCTCTCCTGGTGGTCTCTGTGGAGAACACATGACATGTTAGGTCTCTAGACACACACACACACACACACACACACGAGGTTGCAGGTGTTGTGTAGTGATGGATGCAGGTAGAAACACAAGGTGAACACCACTGTAAATACTGATGTGGTTATTAGATGAGATGTTGTGAGAGAAGAAACTGAACCAGCAGAAGGTTCAGACCAATTCCATGTGTCATGACCTGTTACTACCTCTGTCTGTTCAGTAGAGTCTGATAACAACCAAACCATCTGTTCATATCAGCTGTTCAATTCTGACCTCTGTTCAGTAGAGTGGGGTCCATCTTTGAAACCAATCATTCGTTCTATAGACTGGTCACTCTTCATGGACACACAGCTGGGTACAGGGGGGTCTGGTCTCTCCTTTTCTTTTTTTTCATTTTCCCCCCTTTTTCTCCAAATTGGACTTGGCCCCCCCTCTTCCAAATCGCCCCAATTGCTCTTCCGCCCCCTCTTCCCAGCCGGGGAGGGCTGCCGACTAGAGTCTGGTCTCCACTGATGGATCTTGCTAGAAACAAGTCAAGTCAAGTTTATTTATAAAGCACATTTAACACAACCACAGTCGAACCAAAGTGCTGCACAAGTTTAAAATACAATATAAAATAAGTCACACATATAAATATAAGAATATATGTAAAGAAAACATAAAATAAAGAAATTAAAATGTGAGCAGTAAAACATAAGAGTGAAAGTATATTTCTACAATAGAATCACGGTGTCAAGCTCAACTTGAATTGAATGCCAGCGAGAAGACGTGGGCCTTTAACAAAGATTTAAAAGCCTCTAGGGCAGTGGTTCTTAAGCTGGATTCGATCGAACCCCAGGGGTTCGTTGAGTCACTCTCAGGGGTTCGGCAGGGGTCAAGATACACACAGCGTAGCCCGGTTCACACTGGCCGATCACACCGGCCCACTATATAGAATGGGCCGGCCCACTTTTGTAGGGGGAGGGGGGGCTCCCCGCTTGTCAACTATATTGAATGGTGTTGGTGTAAAGTGGCCCCTCCCCAAGTGGATCGGCCCAGGTAGAGGTTATCGAGCTACAGTAACGTTAACAGTAGGCATAGGTTCTTGCTTGATAGTGTAGCGAATTCGGGGGACAACGCAACCACAGGAACTGCCGCGGCCAGGAAGCGAACCCGTATCGCCCGCACCGCAGGAGGCATCGCTAACCGCTCGACTAAAGGGTCAGACCCGCCAGCCAGCCAGCGGCCAGCGTGGCTTCTTATCCATGCACGTTACAGTACAGAGTAGTCGCATTTCCCCCCCTCACTTTTCTTTCTCCGTTCAGACGTCACTCATCTACGTCACAGCAGGGCTCGACCGTTTGTGTAATCCGTTTGTGTTTGCAATGGCAGAGTGGCGCTGTTCGTATTCCCACTCATTGAATCCCCGGGAAGACTGCAGAAGAAGCAGCGATTCAACGTTTATTACGACTACGAATGCCAGGTGAAGAGAGCCAGATTCGACGAAAAGGCTACTCTGCCTGTTCTCGGCTTTGTACCCATCGACGAACCGATCCTCACAGCATCGCGCGAAGTTGCGGTACCTGATCGCAAAGCGGGGCAAACCACACACCATCGGTGAAACACTCGTAAAGCCGGCTGCGTTGAAGATGGCGAATATCATGCTGGGAAAAGCTGCTGAAGATAAGTTATCCCAAATTCCTCTTTCAAATGACACTATGAGCAGCAGAATAGACCAGTGGTTCTCAACCTTTTTGGGGTCCTGGACCCCCTGCGTATTTTTGATCTACCCTGAGGACCCCTCCACCTGATCTTGGGGGAGGGGGGTTGCAATTTGATAGAAACAGTAGAAACTGCATTTTAAATTGCATTATAGCATTTATTCACTCTTTGGGGTAAAAATAAGAGCTTTCAGTTGTAACTTAGATATAGTTAACAGAACAGAATTCTTATGCAGTAACTTTCAGATATATGTAACAAAACAGAATATGTATTCAGTAACTTTCAGATATATGTAACAACAGAATTCTTATGCAGTAACTTTCAGATATATGTAACAAAACAGAATATGTATTCAGTAACTTTCAGATATGTGTAACAACAGAATTTTTATGCAGTAACTTTTAACAATGCAAACGGGAGCGAGATCTCTTATTAAAATACAATAGATTACACTTGTGAAACAGATGTAATTAGAGAAAAAAGTCCTGTTACCCTTTATAGTTGATGTAGATAAAGGTCTCAGTCACATTTGAGTAAAATAATCCTATTTCTATAAATGTCATAGGATCTTTTTTTAAAGATATTTTATTTTCACGGACCCCTTGCAATTACACCACGGACCACTAGGGGTCCGCGGACCCCCGGTTGAGAAACACTGGAATAGACGACATGAGTGATGACATCTTGGCTCAAGTAGTTGCAGATCTGATTTCAAGCCCAGCAAAATGCAGCCTCCAACTCGACGAGACCACCGACGTTTCCAATCTAAGCCAGCTTGTTGTATTCGTGCGCTATATGAAAGACGACATGATAAAGGAAGATTTTTTATTTTGTAACAACAACCAAGGCAGTCGATGTGAAGAAACTTGTGGATGCTTTCTTCAGAGACAACAATCTTTCGTGGAATATGGTTTCTGCAGTTTGTTTGGACGGAGCTCCAGCCATGCTGGGACGACACTCTGGTTTTGGAGCGCTGGTGAAATCCGATGCACCACACATCATTGTTACGCACTGTGTTCTGCTCAGACATGCGTTGGCAACTAAAACCTTGCCTCCAAAACTGGAAGAAGTATTAAAAATGGTAGCTGAATGTGTGAACTATGTGCGAAATAGTGCTATGAAGCACTGCATCTTCAAAGAGCTGTGTAAGGAAATGGGCTCTGAATTTGAGGTACTTCTGCACCATTCTAACGTTCGGTGGTTATCCTGGGGAAAGGTGCTGAGGTAGCCATGTTCAGGTGGGCAACAGCTTATGGAAAGAAGCTGTTTTTGAGCCTGGTAGTGCGGGCTCTGAGGCTCCTGTAGTGTCTCCCAGAGCGCAGGGGGGAGAACAGTCCATGGTTGGGGTGGGTGGGATCTCTGCTGATGCTCAGACCCCTTCGAAGGCAGCGTTTGTGATAAATGTCTTTTATGGCTGGGAGCTGGGTACCGGTGATATGCTGGGCCGCCTTGACGATCCGCTGCAGAGCTTTCTGGTCTGCTGAGGTGCAGTTGCCATACCACACCAAGACGCAGCTGGTCAGGATGCTCTCTATGGTGCAATGGTAGAAGTTGGCAAGAGTTTTGGGGAGTAGACGGGCGCTCCTCAGCCTCCTCAGGAAATGCAGGCGTTGTTGAGCCTTTTTCACAAGGGCCTGGATGTTTAATGTCCAGGAGAGGTCCTCGCTGATGTGGACTCCAAGGAATTTAAAGCTTGAAACACGCTCCACGTCCACCCCATTGATGTGTATGGGGGAGTGGCTGCAGCTTCTAGACCTCTTGAAGTCCACAATCAGCTCCTTCGTCTTCTGCACATTAAGGACAAGATTGTTGGTAGTACACCATGATGCGAGATGCTCAATCTCGTCTCTGTAGGCCATCTCGTCATTGTTGGTGATACGGCCAATGACTGTGGTGTCATCTGCAAACTTAACTATAACATTTGAAGGGTGAGTTGGCAGGCAGTCGTGGGTAAAGAGGGAGAAAAGGAGGGGGCTCAGAACACAGCCTTGAGGGGCACCTGTGCTGAGGGTCAGGGTGGAGGAGGTGTCATCACCTAACCTAACAGACTGAGGTCTGTTGGTGAGGAAATCCAGGGTCCAGTTACAGAGGGAGGGGTTGAGGCCAAGGGACAGGAGTTTGGTGGTTAGTTTGGCAAGGATGATAGTGTTGAAGGCAGAGCTGTAATCTATGAACAGCATCTGGATGTATGTGTTGTTAAGTTCAAGGTGAGTCAGAGCAAAGTGCAGGGCAGTGGCAATGGCATCCTCAGTAGACCTTTTGGGCCAGTAGGCAAACTGATGTGGGGGGGATAATGTTTTTGATGTGAGCCAGAACCAGTCTCCCAAAGCACTTCATGGCAATGGGGGTGAGTGCTATGGGTCGGTAGTCATTCAGACATGTGGCTGTTGGTTTCTTGGGGACAGGAATGATAGAGATGGTCTTAAAGCATGCCGGGACTATGGATTGGGACAGTGAGAGGTTAAATATAGTTGTGAAGACCTCAACCAGCTGGTCGGCACATTTCCAGAGAACCCGACCCGGTATGCGCTTGTCTCATGAAACATAGTTGACACCATATCTAAAGCCGTGGGAAGTATGAGCTCCTCTGCTGTTGTGTGTGGTTTCTTGCACTGGGCAATTGTGTATGCGACTTTGTATGACGCCATTAGTGCTTTGTTGTTCACTGATGCAGCTTTTACAAAGCAGTGCTCCTGCTGACGGTATGCACCAAGTTTTCTCTGGAAGATCTCGAGTGGCTTATTGACGTGACTGGGGTGTAATGTCTCTAGGTGACTTCTTAATCTAATTTGTTTGGTCTCATACTACCTGCTGCCAGAGTTTTCAGACATAAAATACACACTGGTCTCTCCTCATCTCCCACCACATTCACTGTGAACCCAGGAGCAAGATAGGCTTCGTCATATTTGTTTGTCTTGGAAGCATCGCCTGTCTTTCTTTTCGTCCCTGTCAAATATCTCTCTATTCTGTGAACCTACAGACTGTCTGTCTCATGAAAGCACGTTTTGTTGATTGGTCTGCCGTGAAACAGATTCCGACGTCAAAACAGTAGTTCCACACTACATTCCCCACCAGTCACGAGCGTGCCCCCTGTCATGCCTCTGTGCCCCCCGGGGGGCGCAACACACTTTGAGAAACGCTGGGTTAAAGGAAGTATTGTAAATGCTCACAGGTATCAGGAAACCACAGTTCCTACCATTAAGAGAGCGTCCTGACTGAATGCATCACCACCTGGCATGGGGACTGTCCTGCCCACAACCACAAAACCCTGCAGAGGGTTGTGGGACGGCCCAGGACTTCAGAGGATGTGAGTTTCCCTCCATCCAGAACATTTATAATGGATGTTGTGTCAGCAAAGCCCGCGGGATTATCAAAGACCCCAGCAACCTCAACTATGGACTGTTCCAGCTGCTACCATCAGGCAAGCGGTACCACAGCCTCAAAACCCGGACCAGTAGAACCCGGAACAGCTTTTTCCACCAAGCAACCAGGCTTTTGAACAAATACCATTAAAGACACTAAGCCTGGTGCCGGACTGACTGGTACTGACCTATGGTCTTCGGTGGATCATCAGTTTTCATCAGTTTACACACACACACACACACACACACACACACACACACACACACACACACACACACCTAGCTTGGCATGCACAAGCACACACAAATATGCAAACAACTACACACACACACATGCACATTTATCAAGGCAGAGCCTACACACACAGCACCTTACACACACCACATACTATTTATTATCATTACTACTTTTTGTTTTGTTTTGTTGTTATTTTATCGGTGTTGTTGCTGCAGTGTTGAGGAGCCGACACATCAGAATTTTACTCTCTTGTACTTACAGATGCAACAATAAAGGATCTTGAATCTTGAAAGAAGACAATTGAATATTGGAACAAAGACAAAAGTCATTTGAAATATTTTGGATCACCTTGCCTTCACCAATTCACCACATCAGCACAATAAATATTGTCAATAATCATCACGCTGTGATGAATGGGACACACACCCAAAGAGAACATCTCTGTTGGACATTGTTATTGGACACGTGAAGAGAACAGTACTGCCCCTCCAATGCAAGAGAGGAACAAGAACTTTGGTTTTAACTGATGGTCACTACAGATGTGACCATAGACCTCACCTCTGTTCAGTAGAGGGGTGTCCATCTCTGAATGTACAAGGTAGACCCATAGACCGGTCACTCTTCATGGACACACAGCTGGGTACAGGGGAGTCTGGTCTCTCCTGTTCTCTTTTTTCACCCTTCCCCACTTTTCTCCAAATTGTACTTGGCCCCCCCTCTTTCGAGTCGTCCCAGTTGCTGCTCCGCCCCCTCTTCAGAGCCGGGGAGGGCTGCAGACTAGAGCCTGGTCTCTCCTGATGGGTCCTGCTAGAAACAGAGGAAGACTATTTAATAAGTCTTGTTCTGAAGATGTATTAAGTAGGTATGGGTCAGAACAGTCGACTACTGTGTCAGCTTTTGTATGTTTAGATGTGAGGTTTTTATCTTGTGTCAGTCCATCAAACTTTATTTGAATCCCATCTTTCATACAGGTTAGTGCAGTTCAAAGTGCTTCGCACATAACTGACAAGCCCATAACAACACACAACAATCTGACACAACCTGACAATAAGGAACATATATACACTTGAATAAAAGCTAGACAAATAAACCAGATAACATAGTTTAAAAGGACAAAACTAAACAAAGACAAGTAAAATCTTTAAGATTGATAAAAATATATGATAATATTAATAATAATAAAATAACAACATAAATACAATCTAATAAGTGAGTAAGATAAAGTAAATCAGTAGATTGTAGATCTTTTATAATGATGTTCCCGATGGATCTGACTAGCTTTTCTTAATCTCTTAAAGTAATTAAATAGATGAGCCAGATAGATGTAGATTAGTGCTACGTCAGTTTGGCAAATGACTTTTCTGAGAGGGAATCGCTGGTTGTTAGTAAGCAGCGTGTTACTGGTAGGGACACATTATGGTCCACATGAAGTTATGGTGCAAATGAAACACATGACTGATAGAACAAGGTGTATACATGCAGCATCTCTTTATTGTGGATGTGTGTAGGCCTAAATAACAATCATAGGTCTTCACTGAAGCAAGTGGGTCCAGGAAAAGTAGAGCCTAATTAATAGAGCTTCCTTGAGACCAACTAGTCACCTATTCACTCAGACAACCTCCCGACTAGTCGACTTGGAACAAACTGACTTTACCATCTTTCTATTTTGTGCCTGTTATAGGAGCCCTTCATATAATGTGTAAATAAAATAATGTAAATAGGAAAATATGTAATTTGTTACACTGTCACAAAACGAACACTAGATGGCAGTGTTCATAATGTGGTGGTTCAGGTGATAGGCAGCTGTTTTAAGGTCACAGGTTAAAGGAAGTATAGTAAGTGCTCATACGTATCTGGGGAATACATTTCTTACCATAAAGAAGACAATTTAATATTGGAACAAAGACAAAAGTCATTTTGAAATATTGTGGATCACCTTGCCTTCACCAATTCGCCACATCAGCACAATAAATATTGTCAATACTCATCACGCTGTGATAAATGGGAACACACACCCATAAAGAACATATCAGTTGGACATTGTTATTGGACACTTTAAAAGAACAGTTATATCCCTCCCATGCAAGAGGGTAATAAGAACTTTGGTTTTAACTGATTGTCACTATAGATGTGACCATAGACCTCACCTCTGTTCAGTATCTTTGGATGTAAGAGCTATTTCCATACACTGGTCTGTCTTCATGGGTTCACAGCCGGGCGCAGGGGAGTCTGGTCTCTCCTGATGGACTGGGCTTCAACGCAACACAAACAGACGTTTGACTCTGAATGATGATGTCATGATGAAATCACTGCTGAGCTCTGAGATGGAGACCAGTCATGGACAGTTAGAGATCCTCATCTTACCTCTTAGGTTTGGTCTGGCTGTCATGTTTCCCAGGCAGAGTGGCTTCACAGGGAGGACCTCCCTCCTCTTCCTCCTCAGTCAAAGCCATAGCAGAGTGTAGACCTTCACACAAACACACACAACATGCTGTATTAGCTGGACACATTATTACCATAAGCTTTTCATCAGAGGATCAGTTATTTGTAGGCTTGTCATCATTAGTAACATGTCACATACACACTGAGTGTATAAAATACTAGAAGCACCCGCTGTCTGCATCTAACAGACTGTCCAGAAACATCCAGAAAGGAGGATTTGGAGCCTTGTGGACCATCGAGACCTGGACTGTTGAACAGGTGGGTGTGTTAAAGGGGGTGGATCTCAGTGTTGGAAGGTGGTAGTGTTTTCTACACTCAGTAGATAAAATGTACTTCAGTCAAACTTATCTGGGCTGTCAGAGCAGTTGTGAGACTTCCTGCTTAACTCACCAGCAGAATGAGGAGAGACAACACACTACAACCTGTTGGCTGCTGTTGGTTCTGTCTGGACACCACTGAAAGGAAAACACACAAAACATTCTCACGAAATGTTCATCTCAACACCAAAGTCAGACAGAAATGCTGGAAATCATGACACAATGAATTCCACTGAATGTTCACTTCTGAAAGCAACACATAATGTTGGGTATTGGACCCCGGAAACTGGCTGGTTGGATGATTGACCACTAGAGGGCTCCGGTCAGAGAGCACAGAGTCATCAGTTTGGACATGAAGACGAGAGGCTGCGACATCGAGATACCAGACGATGACACGGCAACCACGGCCACAGAGCAGGTGGAGGCGACTGGGATGCGAGCAGGGTGGCAACGAGTCCAAGGCGCGAAAGGAGGACGTGAAGCTGCACAGCGAGCGAAAGAGAAGCTCCGGGCCTATCGGAGAAAGTAGGATTGGTATCGTTCTGACTGAGTTGAGCTCCATTACAAAAGGCTTTTTCATCACATGCCACGGAGAGAGGTAGGCTATAAGGTTGCCGAACGTTGGCCATGCCTAGACAAGGCTGTAAGGCCTATCCCATGTGATGGGCAAAATGTCAAGTCTAGAGTGGGGCCCTTTCTGAAAAGGATTTCCCCTTCACCTACCAACGGGGACTCGGGGTGGTGTGTGTTTGTGTTTTATATTTGTAGTTTTTTTTGTTTGGAGCTCTGTGGGAATATATGGAAAAAGAGTATCAATATGTCTAGATCAGTGTTTCTCAACCCAGTCCTCAAGGAGCCCCTATCCTGCAGATGTTCATTGTAACCCTGCATAGGTAGCCCTGCTTGTACTTACTCGACCAATCATCTCGCAGCACTTAATTATGCAAGGTGTGCAACGTCTGACAAAATTCATTGCTGATTGGTTGAATAACTACAAACAGGTACCTATTCAGGGTTGCAAAGAAAACATGCAGGATAGGGGTTCCTTGAGGACTGGGTTGAGAAACACTGGTCTAGATGGTTCACACTACTAAAATAATGTCGCTGAATGTTAATGGTCTAAATATGGTAAAGATGAGGGAAAAGGTTATGATTAAGCTAAAAAAGGAGGATGTACAAATCATATTCCTCCAAGAGACCCATTTAACACAGACAGAGCATGGGAAACTTAAGAAATATGGGTACAGACATTCATATTATAGCTCCTACAAGGAAGGGCGCAGGAGAGGTGTTGCAATTTTAATATCAAACAAAACCCAATTCGATTATGATAGGGAGGTTGGAGACAAGGAGGGGAGATATATTATAGTGAAGGGGAGGTTAGAGAACAAAGCAGTGACATTGGTAAATATATACGCCCCTCCTGAAAGTGATAAAAGTTTTTTTAAATCCTTGTTTGACGAGATAGCAAACGAGTCAGAGGGGGGGTCTTAATTTGTGGGGGGAGATTTGAATGTCGTTTTGAATCCCCAAATGGACACGACCAGTCTCAAAAGGACTCAATCACAGGTCACTCGGTTTGTAAATATATCACTGGAAGAGATGGGGATGGATGATGTGTGGAGACAATTGCACCCTCAGGAAAAAGACTATACACATTACACAGCTGTACATGAAGTTCATTCAAGGATGGACTATTTCCTTATGAGCAAAGTTGATATGTACAGAGTAAAGGAGTGTGGGATTGGAGGGGCGGATATCTCAGATCACAATCCAGTATATTTAGAAATGAATTTGAATCGTAGGAAGCGAAATACGGTTTGGAGGTTTAATGTGGGTCTACTGAATAGTGAGCAGAGTAAGATTATGTTAAAGACGGATATTCGGACATGTCTAGAAGAAAACAGCAATGGGGAAGTAGAGCCAACAATATTTTGGGATGCCATGAAGGCGGTCATCAGGGGAAAGTTAAGAGCGCATTCAGCATTGATCAAAAAGGCAAGATCAATCATATCCAGAAAGAATACGGACAGGTTAAGAGAACTGGAGAGGCAACAACCTAATGCTCGGATTAAAATAAACGGGAGTTTAACGGACAAGTTCAGTTTGCAGAGGTCGACAAGACAAGGATGCTGTTTGTCTCCGACACTGTTCGCGTTATTCACTGAGCCTTTAGCGGA
The DNA here is from genome assembly GCF_029633865.1 of Lampris incognitus. Taxonomy (NCBI): domain Eukaryota; kingdom Metazoa; phylum Chordata; class Actinopteri; order Lampriformes; family Lampridae; genus Lampris; species Lampris incognitus. The sequence continues at coordinate 39,745,323 of NC_079226.1, forward strand.
GGCCATTCGCCAAAATGAAGGAATTAATGGAGTGACAGTGAATGGCACTGTCCACAAGGTGGGGCTATTTGCTGATGATGTCATAGCCTATCTTGAGCAACCACATACATCACTCCCTCAACTAATGAAGCTACTAGAACTATATGGTCATTTATCTGGATATAAAATTAACATCTCAAAAACACAGGTGCTAGTTCTCAATTATACTCCAACCCCAGAATTCAAGGGGAAATTTGACTTTAATTGGAATCTAAACAAAATCAAATATTTGGGAATTTACATTACCAAGGAATTGTCTAAATTACATAAAGCAAATTACGGCAAGATCAACGATGTGATGCAAAAGGATACTGATAGATGGTCCACTCTGCCACTTGACTTCAGCTCAAGAATTGAGACAGTTAGAATGAATATTCTACCAAGGCTTCTTTACCTATTCCAATCGTTGCCTTTAGAGGTGACTCAAGCTCAATTTGATAGGTGGGATAGGACAATATCTAGATTTATTTGGGGAGGGAAGAAGCCCAGAGTAAGGTATGAAACTCTCCAACTCTCAAAGGAAAAGGGAGGTATGGGTTTACCAAATCTAAAAGAATATTTCAAAGCTGCCCAGCTGAGATATGCTGTTGACTGGTGTAGGCAAGATTACATGGCCAAGTGGAAAGTCATGGAAAGGGAATATGGTGGGTACCCTATTCAGAATATTTTAGGAGATAAAGAAGTATACAAGAAAACAAAAACCCACATGGATTCAGTCACATTATTTACACTGGAGTCATGGTTTAAATTGATTAAAATCAACAAATTACAAGATGAGATACAGTTATTGAGATGGGTACCATATGATAGAGACTTTACTCCAGCGAGGCATGATACAGTTTTCAAATTGTGGGTTAACTGGGGAATCACAGCATGGTGCACTCTAGAGGAAAAAGGGGAGATGGAGAGTTTTCAGGTTATGAAAGACAACTTTGATTTGGAGAATCATGACTTCTTTAGATATTTACAATTAAGGGATTATTACAACAAACGTATCAGGGGAGGACCCTCCATGGAGGTGAACAGTGTGATTCAAATTATAATTAACGCATATAAAGGGAGAAAATCTAGGACTATATCTGTACTATATCAAGCTCTCACAACTAATAAACACTCAACTACATAGTATATAAAAGAACGATGGGAATTATAATTTGGCACAGAAATTACAGAGGACTGGCAGAATATGTGGAAAGTTCATCAATCCTCCACTAGTTCCCGGATATGGAGGGAGTTCCCCTGGAAGCTAGCGATGTTTTGGGAGATGGTTCATGATGCAATACAAAAGGTACTGGGATATGACTTCCCTAAGTGCTATATGACCCTCTATTTCTGTAATTTTAAAAACGACGATATAGGGCCAAGTGATAGATGTTTGGTTAAGATACTGCTGATTGCTGCTAAGAAGGCAATCACAAGAAAATGGTGGCAGGTGGACGCACCCCCACAAGGACAATGGCTGGAAATAAAGGAGGACATTCATACAATGGAGAAACTGACTCATCGATTGAGACTTACAGTACCTCGGATGGAAGACCAGTGGGAGAAATGGACCTGGTTTAAGGAGCAAACAGGCGACAACATATTTCATGACAACACTTAAGACTGGAAAGTTAGACCCACAGGAAGCTCTTGTAGTCCGTTTTTTGTGTGTGTTTTTTTTGTTTGTTTTGAGTTGCCCTGTTGGGCTTGTGTGCAAGTAAATGTAGATAATTCAATGTTTACTCCTGAATGCGGATGCCATGTTTGCATTGACCTAAAAACTTTCAATAAAAACTAAAGTGATGGAAAAAAAACAAAAAAAAAAACAAGCGGCTTGGACGTCTTTAACGTGGTCCCAGACACGGCTGTGTCAACAGTTGCTCACTCTGACAATGTGTTGAACAGATGCATCAGATATTAAGAGTCGAGTCAAACAGCAGAGCGAGTGTGGAAAAGTCCAGTCACACTTACATTATTCTGGTTGTCCGCGAAATGAAGCAGGGAGGCGTCGAAAGCAGCAACAGAGACCCACTGAAACCAAGCTGCGCAAGAATGTTCCACTATGAGACTGTTGTGTTGTTGTGAAATACATCCACTTTCACTTCCCCTGCTGCTAAACACTTCTGCTGTGAGGCGCCAAAGTGAAAGTAAATCTAACAAAGACAGAAAAAGAAAAAAAAGGGAGAGAGAGAGATTTGGTTTTAAAAGTACTGTGGCGAACGTAGAAGCAACGACGAAGGTAACTTTGCAGCCCCTTTATTGAACTCACACAGAAACAAGCACTTACAGAAATGTGACGCAATACATGGGGGTGATCTACTCGAACAACAAAGCTGTACAGGGTTTCAGTCACAAGGTTACACAACACAACAGAATGATGTAGCACACTTGATAAGAATGACACTTGCAAGGGCTGGTGTTTTTGTTGTTTTACTCCATCAATATTTGCAGCACACTTGATAAGAATGACACTTACAAGGGCTGGTGTTTTTGTTGTTTTACTCCATCAATATTTGTAGCACACTTGATAAGAATGACACTTACAAGGGCTGATGTTTTTGTTGTTTTACTCCATCTGTCAAATAGACATTACAGAGGACACGTTTTCAGAGCATGACTCACTATACGAAAGGCAACACTCATCTGACGATTCTACCCGAATGCCCCAGAGTGCACTGCGAGAGCCAGCACTACGTCACACAGGCTAGAAGCAATTAACCTGCAGTGCCCTCCTGTGGCGAGAACCGGCTATCACAACAACACAGCAGACAATTCTCCTCTTTACTAGTAGTGAGTGGTCAATGAAGGTAAGTGTATGAAATAGAAGGTAAGTATATAGAATAGAAGGTAAGTATATAAAATAGAAGTATATAAAATAAAAAATAAATGGGGGGCTACTAAATCCGAAGTACCCCACACTCTCCCCTCAAAAAGATAATGGCGTCTCGACATAACAAATCTACCAGTCCACATTGCATAACTTTTAATTGAAAAGATAGGTTATTACTAAGCAGGAGTCAATCTGGATACTGTACTGTAATCAGTCATAACATATAACACACATCTCCTATTAATGGTATATGTTTGCAGAAAATAATGTGCACTTGAATCCACTGCTTCTTCCGTCTTGAGGCCGGGGAGCTATAGTATCCGACTAAAAGCAAATAACTTTGTAACAGTAATATCCCTGGTGGTAACTGGTGTGTTCTAAAACACTAATGCTACAGTAACTCTATGTCTGGTGATCACAGGACAACTAAAATCACAATAGCTATAACAATTGTAACATGTCAAAAGTTATATATATATATATTTTTTTTTTATTTATTTATTTATACTGACTTGTCTGATTTGCTTATCTACCAGACACACTAGGCTGTCCTAGTCTGTGATAAGTAAACACTGGTGTAGGTTTTCTATTTCTCAAACAGAAACAGTAGAAACTGCATTTTAAATTGCATTATAGCATGTATTCACTCTTTGGGGCAAAAATAAGAGCTTTCAGTTGTAACTTAGATATAGTTAACAGAACAGAATATGTATTCAGTAACTTTCAGATATATGTAACAAAACAGAATATGTATTCAGTAACTTTCAGATATATGTAACAAAACAGAATATGTATTCAGTAACTTTCAGATATATGTAGCAAAACAGAATATGTATTCAGTAACTTTCAGATATATGTAACAACAGAATTTTTATGCAGTAACTTTTAACAATGCAAACGGGAGCGAGATCTCTTATTAAAATACAATAAATTACACTTGTGAAACAGATGTAATAAGAGAAAAAAAGTCATGTTACCCTTTATAGTTTAGGTAGATAAAGGTCTCAGTCACATGTGAGTAAAATAATCCTATTTCCATAAATGTCATAGGATCTTTTTTTAAAGATATTTTATTTTCACGGACCCCTTGCAATTACACCACGGACCACTAGGGGTCCGCGGACCCCCGGTTGAGAAAAACTGGTCTAGACACCTCAATGTGTCACCGAGTAACTTATATTAAAACGGCGGACTAGCCCTTTAAGGTTCTAAAATATGGTGTATTAGCCCTTTAAGGTTATATACTATGGTCTACACATCTCTGGGTGTCACTAGGTTACTTCCATAGTCTAGACACCACAGGAATAAACACACATGAATAATCCACACTCACACAGGTACATAGAATTATATATACAAATGTACTATGAGTAATAATTATTAGAATGAATTAAACTAATAAGCCTCAATGGCTAACAAGCGTCTGCATTCATATACACACAAATGAATCAGACCAACACATTAGCATACAGCTCAACAACCCTATAAATAAGCCGGCAATAAAAATAAAAGAAAGTCAACCCCCCAGTTGCAGGCCTGTTTCTTTATCGGGTACGTTGGGACCCTAACCAGCCCTCTTCGCTCCCCTTGGGAGCCCGCACATCCAACTTGTACTCACAAAGAATGCTCCTCTTCGTCTCGCGCTTCCCGCCGCAGCGCAGCAGCGAACGTCAGGCCGGCAGCCATCCTAGCTAACTGGCTAGTTAGCCGTTAGCACCATCTCACGGTAGAACCGTGCGCTCGCCTCGGCAGCACAACACGGCAACAGACGACTCCTCCTGCGTTCCTCGATGGTCGCATGAACCCACCACTACACTGTAACTGATAACGGTACTTCGCTAAACTAGAAGACGGCCCGACTCACTGTGGGGAGAGCCCCTCACCGCATCCCGTCCATTCGCCCGTCTTGCTGTGCTAGCAACGAACACCGACTGGCTAGCTCGCTCCGTAACGTCGCTGGGTCCACATATGGGACTGACGAGTAGTCAGTTTGTCTCCCCAGTCCACACAAACAGTTCCCGGGATGGGTCTCGGTCAGACACCCGCACACGTCACTGTTCACTAAACTTCAATGACATTTCTCTCCCCGCAAAATAGCATAAAACAACTCGACATCACACTGCTCCGTTTGGCTCACACAAGGGACGAGAGACCTACTTTCTCTCCCCGTTCAGTCTGCTCGCGCTGACGTTCCCCGCTGCTCTCTCAACCAATCACATTCAAGGTAAGTTATTCTCTCCACAGCCAACCAATCACATTCTAGGTAAGTTATTCTCTCCACAGCCAACCAATCACATTCAAGGTAAGTTATTCTCTCCACAGCCAACCAATCACAACAATGGTAAGTTTTCAATAATAAAAGTAAATGCATTTCACATTGGTAAACAACTGTTTTGCAGAACAATATCAACAATATAATATATTCATATTCAAAAGGTAAACAAAATAACAAACAGGCCAAAATCTTATCTAGTAGTGCAGTAATATATCTAAGGCCTATAATTTAACCACAGGGTTACATATATAGTTCTCAATTTCCATACTTACAGCAGGAAAGAATGGCTTATTATTTAAACATTTGCTTTTATGGATGTGACATTTTGCACAAAATAAAAAAAAAAGATTTATTGAATAAAACTTATTTTTACTTTCAATATTCGTGTCATGGAAACCAAACAATACATGTTCCCATTAAAGGTAAAAGTATTACAGACTTTAGACATAATAAAAGCATTTAGTTCCTTCCAAAGTGTTCTGGAAGAGGTGCACACTTCCAGCTACCACATGTCCTCATCTATAAACCTTCTCATCCTCAACAGTAGAAATTAAAGTAGATGTTTATATTGCAGTGATGAGAGTAATAACATGCCAAATGAAAAGTATTACCAGCTATTTATTATGATGAAGCACCTTTAGAAAAACAACATGATTCTATTCTATTCTACTTTACGTATTCTATTGTAAGAATAATGTAAAAGCTGCAGGATTAAAAGTGACTTGTATAACTTTAATAACTTGGTTCTACCTGCTTAAAAAAACTCATTGATTTAATATTCCACATAACACAAACAGATCTGATCCAACTACACCTGTGTGTGTGTGTGTGTGTGTGTGTGTGTGTGTGTGTGTGTGTACAGAGTATCATGTCAGCAGGTGTGTTTGGGCAGGAGTGTGAGTGTTCCTCCAGGACACAGGAGGCGTCTCTACCTCCTCTATCTAACACACACACACACGCACTGAGGAGCCATGTGACACCACCCAAAACCCAACCTGGAGAGGTTTAGTGAATGTGGAGGTGAAGGTGTGGAGGTGTGTCAGTGTGTCAGAGGAGACACTGTAGAAGGACAGAGTTCCAGCAGACCGGTTAAGATACACTCCTACTCTGTCAGAGGAGGGGGAGATACTTATCTTTGTTTCTCTATAATTATGATAGGCAGCGTATCTACCACTATCACAGTACAGAGCCCAGGACTTTTCATTATATCCAAGAGGAAAGTCTTTACCTCTTCCTCTCCTTGTGATTCCTCTGTAAGTCACTCCTATATGAACAAGTCCTTCCCACTGTACCTCCGTGTAACAGCGGTCAGTCAGACTCCCTCTACATAGAACCTGTGTCCAGCAGTCAAATCTGTCTGGATGATCAGGATACGACTGCTCCTCCATCACCCATGTCACCTTTCTGTTGTCCTCAGACAGAAGGAGGCGTCTGTGTGCTGTGTTTGGGTCCAGTGTGAGTTCACAGGCATCTGATGGAGACAACAAGACACAATACAGCAGCGGGTGTTGATCTAATGTACCTCTTCTGTTTGGTTTGTGTTGATTTAGTCACAGGTTGGAGCTCATCTATCAATATGTTCATGAATGTGTAGGTGTCCTCATGTACTGTATTTGTTTTGCCACATGTTCTGCACGTGCATCTTGTTTACAACGCAGCTTCTACGTCACGTGATAAGAGCTCTATAAGACAACTGAACATGTCTATTTTAACTGAACATTTGACATTACTACATTATTTTAACTGTTTACACAAATAATCAAAATACTCTTTGTTATTGTATTCCTGGTGAGTGTTTCTGTGTGTACACGAATCATAATAAATAATGTCACTCATAATAAATAATGTGAATTATAAATAATGTCAATCATAATAAATAATATGAATTATAATAAATAATGTCAATCATAATAAATATGAATTATGATAAATAATGTGAATCATAATAAATAATGTGAATGATCACTGATAATATGAATCAAAAATAAAGTGAATTATAATAATGTGAATGATAATAAATAATGTGAATTATAATAGATAATGTGAATCATAATAAATAATGTGAATTATAATAAATCATATGAATCATAATAAATAATGTGAATATAATAAATAATATGAATCATAATAATGTGAATGATAATAAATAATGTGAATCATAAATAACGTGAATGATAGTAAATAATGTGAATCACAATAAATAATGTGAATTATAATAATGTGAATCATAATAAATAATGTGAATGATAAATAATATGAATTATAAATAACGTGAATGACAAGAAATAATGTGAATCATAATAAATAATATGAATTATAATAAATAATGTGAATCATTATAAAAATGTGAATTATAATAAATAATGTGAATCATAATAAATAATATGAATTATAATAATGTGAATTATAATAAATCATGTGAATCATAATAAGTCATGTGAATTATAATAAATCATGTGTTTGGTGAGAGTGTAGATTAAAATATCTTCTCTGTCAAATAGCAAGACTGCTCATAAAAACATTGTGTACAGTCAGTACAATGTACTGGTTGTGACTGGATGTGGTGCAGAACATCTTCTCTTGTTGTCTTCAGAGACCAGATTGTCTCAAGTGTAGTTGAGGTTCTAAAAGGACAATTCAGGACTTACTTTAACCTCAATATTTGCAAAAGTAATTAAAAAAACAGCATCAACAGCCCTGTGATGGCCTGGCGGCCTGTCCAGGGTGTCTCCCCACCTGCCGCTCAATGACTGCTGGGATAGGCTCCAGAGTCCCACCACCCTGACAGCAGGATAAGCGGTTTGGATAATGGGTGGATGGATGGATGGATGGATGGATGTTTTTATCAAATGTTCTGATGTATGAAGTTTCCATCCTACTCTTGTGTGTATTATGATGAATACCAATCATTCATAAACTGGAAGCACGGTCACGTGACCTTATTTATCATGAATTAAAATAAAATAACTGCTCCTTGTTCACTCCACCTCTGAGCTAATGGACTGTATTAATAGAGTCTTCATATTAACCTTAACATAGTCTTAATACTAGTCTTAATAGAGTCTTAGTAGCATCTTAATAGAGTCTTAATAGACTTTAACAGCAAGGCTCTGGTGAATCAGAATCAACTCAAAAGTCTCTCGTCATTCTCAGGGGAAAAAAATAAAAAATGCGTCCTGTCCCTGAAAAAACACTCTTGTCAAATCCTCTGCAACACAAGGTGGGCCCATTTAACACGGGGACTTTACAGTATTTTGTCCCTTTACGTCTTCTTTTTCAGTAATTAAATGAATATTACACAGGGAACAGTCACAGGAAGTCTTTGCAGTAGTCTGTTAATCTTTCTAAACATTTTATCTCACTTCAATATTGTTTGCTCCATCTAAACATCTGAATGTGTTCTGCTTTGTTCTCATGAAGGAACTAAACACACACTTACACTTCCTCAGACCCGGCTCCAACCTGCACCCTCCAGCATGGTCCAGCCTGGGGGTGGAGGAGAGACACAGTCACACCAGCACCTCCTCCATCTAATACACCTCCACCCAGTATCAGTCCTGTCCTCTGTTACAGAAGAACCAGTCTGATCCAGCTTCAGAGTAGGAGGAGACATCCTTGTAGAAGACATGATGAGTGAGTGTCATCCAGCCGGTCCATACCTGAGAGAGTCCAGTCTCCAGTGTGGATCCTCCAGTCCAGCAGAGAGCAGCTTCCCTCCTGAGTCTCCTGGCTGGTTGTAGCTCAGGTCCAGCTCTCTCAGATGGGACGGGTTGGAGCTCAGAGCTGAGAGCAGAGAAGAAACACCTTCCTCTGAGACCTGACAGCCCGACAACCTGAACACACACACACACACACACACGCACACACACACACACACAGACACACACAGACACACAGACACACACACACACACACACACACACACACACACACACACACACACAAGCACACACACAAGCACACACACAAGCACACACACACACACATTACTTCCTTGTAGCGGTTGGTGTGTAAGAGTGTTTAAAAGAGTGCTGGGTGGTGTAAAGCACTGTGAATGACCTCTGTGATGATAAGCTGCTGTACAAATAAACTTGTCTTGTCTCATGAAACATCTTCTACATCATCAGGGTTCCTGAACAAGCTTCAGCTTCACTAAACCAAACAATAACTAGAAAAACGCTTTTCCACAGAAAAAGCATGTGAATGCTGAGCTGCTGAAAGAAATCGCGAAAGCATTGCTGAAAATGGATAAATAGGAAAAGTCAGAAAGTCACTAGCCTGAAATACCTGGAAACTGAAATGTGAAATGGCTGAATATTTTAAAAGTTTTAAAGGTATAAAAAACCGAAAAATTTACCATAATGTGCTAAATACATAAATAGTTTGATTGTTGGAAACTGAAATGTGTGTAGAATGAGAGGAGGGGTAGTGATGAAGACGAAGAGTGATTAAGAGGAAGGGTAGTGATGAAGATGAAGAGTAGTGATAAAGAGGAAGGGTAGGAAGGAGGGTAAGAAGGTTGTAGGAAGGTAGGATAGCAGGGAGGTTGTAGGAAGGAAGGTAGGAAGGAAGGTAGGAAGGTAGGAAGAAAGGTAGGGAGGTTGTAGGAAGGAAGGTAGGAAGGTTGTAGGAAGAAAGGTAGGAAGGAAGGTAGGGAGGTTGTAGGAAGAAAGGTAGGAAGGAAGGTAGGGAGGTTGTAGGAAGGAAGGTAGGTAGGGAGGTTGTAGGAAGGATGGTAGGAAGCAAGGTAGGAAGGTTGTAGGAAGGAAGGAAGGAAGGAAGGAAGGTAGGAAGGAAGGTAATAAGGTTGTAGGAAAGAAGGTAGGAAGGTTGTAGGAAGGAAGGAAGGAAGGTAGGTAGGAAGGAAGGTAGGAAGGAAGGTAATAAGGTTGTAGGAAAGAAGGTAGGAAGGACGGTAGGAAGGAAGGTAATAAGGTTGTGGGAAGGAAGGTATGAAGGACGGTAGGAAGGAAGGTAATAAGGTTGTAGGAAAGAAGGTAGGAAGGTTGTAGGAAGGTAGGAAGGAAGGTAGGAAGGAAGGAAGGAAGGAAGGTAGGTAGGAAGGAAGGAAGGAAGTAGGTAGGAAGGAAGGAAGGTAGGAAGGTTGAAGAGGGGGGAAGGGCAGTTAAGAAGTGGCAGAAGCTGATCAGATCTACCAGGTGTTGAGAGTTGACACTAATTAGCCTGGCAGTTGAGTTTCAAATTGATATGTGACGTCACAATAGGACTGAACATTCTAACAGGCAAAGTGTATGGCAGAATTGCTAAACTTTGGAGCTGAATTGCTCAAAAACTATAAAATATTTAAATGGGGTTTCTAGCTCAAAAAATGAAGGAGGAGATTCAGTTCAAAGGTGATGAGGGTTTCAACCTTTCCCCATAGACTTCCATTGTTTTGAAAAAGTAGAAAAAGCTTAATATGTCTAAAAGTATAAAAGATTTCAAAAAACCGAAATGTGAGCCTTAATGGGCTTAAAGAGATGAACATTTTGATACCTGAATGGTTTCAGTGGCTAAAAGTATGAAGGAGTAAAAGAGGTGGAAAGGTTGCAAAAGTCCCCCATTGACTCCCATTCAAAAAATGGCTGAAAAAAGTTGAATATTTCAAAACGTTCAAAAGGTATGAAACATCTGAAAAGGGAGCACTAATGTCCTTAGTGAGTTGAACATTTTGATAGTTGAATGGTTTCAGTAGCTAAAAGTATGAAGGAGCTACAAAGTGTCAAAAAATGGGCGGAAATAAATAAATAAATAAAGAACTGCAAAGCAATAGTGTCAATACCCAGCATTCACATTAATGATGGATTATATTTATACTATAGCGCTTCATCTAGACACCCAAAGCGCTTCACACTGAAGGGGGAAACACACCTCAACCACCACCAATGTGTAGCACCACCTGGGTGATGCACGGCAGCCATTTTGCACCAGAACGCTCCCCACGCATCAGCTTGAGGTAAAGAGGGAGGAATCATTGAGCCAATCACACGGGGGATGATGAGGTGGCCAGATGGAGACAGCCAGGTTGGGAATTTTGCCAGGACACCTGGGGACCCCCTACTCTTTGCTACAAGTGCCATGGGAACTTTAATGACCACAGTGAGTCAGGACCTTGGTCTAACATCTCATCTGAAGGACAGCATCTCCTACAACACAGTGTCCCCCTCACTGCACTGGAGCATTGGCTTCTTTTTTTGTCTCTCATCATCAGCAGCTTCTCCGCGGTGGCAGCAAGCTAAGTAGGACACTCCAAACCTCCCTCTCCCCAGCAACGCCCTCCACCTCCTCCTGGGGGGGCCCAAGGCGTTGCCAGGCCAGATTGGACATGTAGTCCCTCAAGCGAGTTCTGGGTCTACCCCGAGGTCTCCTCCCAGTTGGACGTGCCCAGAAAACCCCCAAAAGAAGGCGCCCAGGAGGCATCCTAATCAGATGCCCGAACCTCCTCAACTGGCTCCTTTCGACGTGAAGGAGCAGCAGTACCTTTAGAAAAACAACATGATTCTATTCTATTCTACTTTACGTATTCTATTGTAAGAATAATGTAAAAAGCTGCAGGATTAAAAGTGACTTGTATAACTTTAATAACTTGGTTCTACCTGCTTAAAAAAACTCATTGATTTAATATTCCACATAACACAAACAGGTCTGATCCAACTACACCTGTGTGTGTGTGTGTGTGTGTGTGTGTGTACAGAGTGATCTATCATGTCAGCAGGTGTGTTTGGGCAGGAGTGTGAGTGTTCCTCCAGGACACAGGAGGCGTCTCTACCTCCTCTATCTAACACACACACACACACACACACACACACACACACACACACTGAGGAGCCATGTGACACCACCCAAAACCCAACATGGAGAGGTTCAGTGAATGTGGAGGTGAAGGTGTGGAGGTGTGTCAGTGTGTCAGAGGAGACCCTGTAGAAGGACAGAGTTCCAGCAGACCGGTCCAGATACACTCCTACTCTGTCAGAGGAGGAGGAGGAGATACTTATCTTTGTTACTCTACCATTATGACGGGCACTGTATCGATCACTAGTACACATCAGACTCCAGGACTTTTCATTATATCCAGGAAGACAGTCTAGACAGTGAAGGAGCAGCAGCTTTTTTTTAAATTGCCTTTTTTGTAATTTTTTATCATGACCAGAGGGAAGACTGCTCCCTACTGGCCCACCAACACCAAATCCAGCAGCAACACAGTTTTCCCGGGAGGTCTCCCATCCAAGTACTACTCAAACCCACACCTGCTTAGCTTGTGTCATTCAGCAGAGCCAGGGTACATGTCGGTTTGGTTGCTGGCAAACCAACCCAGTCATAGCTAAGTGGTACCACCACGGAGGTCAACAACTTCCTGTGTCAACTCAGGTCACATGATCAGACTAGGGTACATGATGGTGTGCAAACTGTTCATTGTTATTCTTTACAGCAGCTGCAACCCTAGTTGTATGAAGAGATGTTGGACATAAATCAAGACTAAATATAAAACATGATCCAAAGTGGTCAGTAGTCCCTGTACTTATTCTTTCAGTGGTGTGAATGTGTGCTACTGTACAACACTTAACAACTTATATGATTTGCAGCAAACTCAATAAAAATAACAACAACAAAGTGAACTAAAAAGGACAGGAGGGCGTCCATCTCTGCCAGAAGATCCTCCATTGAAGAAGTTGTCCATCTCTAATAATGAGGGGTGGTCTAACATGGCGATGGTCCAGAAAGGTGCGTGTTCTGGCCCTGCTGCTGGCAGCTCCAAGCAAACCTCTCTGACAGCAGATAGTCTATGTAAATGACAGTTTATGCTTTACAGCTGTGATGTGAGCACATGTGGCTGAGGGTACTGACCATCTGCAGCTTTGAGGGACATTCTGATGTTAATGGCGCCAACACACACAGTCATGAAGCACCACAGAGAGGTATCAAACCCAGCAGTGAACAAGAACCCCTTAGCTTTATAGACCATGTGATGACTACACATCATATAGATGATGTCATTAACACACTGTCATGTTTTGTTCTTAGGGGGGCAAAGGGATGAGGACACATTGTGTGCTCGGAGAGCTGCAGAGGTCAATGCATCCTTTTGTGTTGTCATAGTAGAGTTGTGTGTGTGAACACACTGCCAGAGGAAGTGATGCCTCCTCCACTCCTACAGTATGTCTGTAAGAGGAAGATGAAGTCGCTCTTTACCCCCGAACCTGTGGCCTCCACCTCCACATTTAAAAGACAGGCAAAACCACTAAAATATGAACCTGTACACAGGGTTACCACCTCACATTCATGTGTTCATACGTGTGTATTTAAGTTGTGTTTGATATACTACAATATAATCTTAACCAGTGCAGTATTTTTTCAGGACTTGTACTGATTGGCTAGACAGAGGGACCGAGCTGGGAAGGATGTGCAGCAGGTTAGGGTGATGAAGGATAGAGATGGAAATGTGCTGACAAGTGAGGAGAGTGTGTTGAGAAGGTGGAAGGAGTACTTTGAGGGGCTGATGAATGAAGAAAAAGAGAGAGAGAAGTTGGATGATGTGGGGATAGTGAATCAGGAAGTGCAGTGGATTAGCAAGGAGGAAGTGAGGGCAGCTATGAAGAGGATGAAGAGTGGAAAGGCAGCTGGTCCAGCTGACATACCTGTCTGTGGAGGCATGGAGATGTTTAGGAGAGATGGCAGTGGGGTTTTTAACTAGATTGTTTAACACAATCTTGGAAAGTGAGAGGATGCCTGAGGAGTGGAGAAGAAGCATACTGGTACCGATTTTCAAGAACAAGGGTGATGTGCAGAACTGTAGCAACTACAGAGGTATAAAGTTGCTCAGCCACAGCATGAAGACATGGGAAAGAGTAATAGAAGCTAGGTTAAGAGAAGAGGTGATGAACAGCAAGCAGCAGTATGGTTTCATGTCAGGAAAGAGCACCACAGATGTGATGTTTGCTTTGAGAATGTTGATGGAGAAGTATAGAAAAGGCCAGAAGGAGGTACATTGTGTCTTTGTGGATTTAGAGAAAGCTTATGACAGGGTGCCGAGAGAGGAGGTGTGGTATTGTATGAGGAAGTTGGGAGTTGCAGAGAAGTATGGAGGAGTGGTGCAGGATATGTATGAGGGAGGTGTGACAGTGGTGAGGTGTGCGGTTGGAATGACAGATGGGTTCAAGGTGGAGGTGGGTTTACATCAAGGATCAGCTCTGAGCCCTTTCTTGTTTGCAATGGTGATGGACAGGTTGACGGACGAGATCAGGCAGGAGTCTCTGTGGACTATGATGTTTGCTGATGACATTGTGATCTGTAGCGAGAGTAGGGTGCAGGTGGAGGAGAGCCTGGAGAGGTGGAGGTATGCACTGGAGAGAGGAACAGTGAAAGTCAGTAGGAACAAGACGGAATACCTATGAGTGAATGAGAGGGAGGACAGTGGAATGGTGAGGATGCAAGGAGTAGAGGAGTCGAAGGCGTATGAGTTTAAATACTTGGGGTCAACTGTCCAAGTAACAGGGAGTGCAGAAGAGAGGTGGAGAAGAGAGTGCAGGTAGGGTGGAGTTGGTGGAGAAGAGTGTAAGGAGTGATGTGTGACAGAAGGGTACCAGCAAGAGTTAAAGGGAAGGTTTACAAGATGGTAGTGAGACCAGCTATGTTATATGGTTTGGACACAGTGGCACTGATGAAAAGACAGGAGGAGGTGGAGCTGGAGGAGGCAGAGTTGAAGATCATAAGATTTTCACTGGGAGTGACGAAGAAGGACAGGATAAGGAATGAGAATATTAGAGGGATAGCTCAAGTTGGACGGTTTGGAGACAAAGCAAGAGAGGCAAGATTGAGATGGTTTGGACATGTGTGGAGGAGAGATGCTGGGTATATTGGGAGAAGGATGCTGAATATGGAGCACTTTTTTCTCTGAAAACAAAACTATATTGATGTGTGATGCATTGACAGGACCTCTTTGCTGGTGGATGTGCTCATGGGAAGCGGTTGACAGGAAGTAGGAAGTAGAAGCAGAGCTTGTTACTACAACTGGTTTGTTATTCCTCCAATCAGAGAAAACACCACCCAGGTTAGGATGTACTGACTGCCATTAAAGTGGATGTAAATGAGGACTGAAGTGGTCCTGTGTTGAAGAGGTTTAGGAAGACTGACCTGAGAGTTTCCAGTCTACATTGTGGACTCCCCAGTCCAGCAGAGAGCAGCTTGACTCCTGAATCCTGCAGATCATTGTTACTCAGGTCCAGCTCTCTCACACTAGAGGAGGAGGAGCTGAGGACTGAGGACACAACTTCACAGCTCCTCTCTGACAGATTACAGGAACTCAACCTGAATGGACACACACACACACACACACACACACACACACACACACACACACACACACACACACACACACACACACACACACACACACACACAAACATCACTCTATCATACTCTAATGCCACTAATATTGATTTTACTACTCGTTTTCATCACGAAACAGTTTGAATAATAGCACTTTATTATAGTACTCATTTAAACACAGACATATCAAAATACTACTACGAGAGTACTATTACTGCCGCTAATTTTACTACTAGTCCTATTATAACTGCGATGGTTGCTTGTTATAATACAATTTGTACTGCTATTGCTACTGTGACTACTAATACTATTGCTACTACTAGAGTAGTACTTCTGCTACTACTACTATTACTGCTTTTACTACTGCTGCTAATTCCAGTACTACCTGATTCTTGTATGATTACTGCTACTTAAAACTATTACGACAGTTTTGATAGTTGTAATTATTCTATCATTTTAATGTCTTTAATACTTTTGATTTTAGAACCTATAACCCCAGTAACACTATCAATCATCAGTGTAATGAAACAATATTTTCTCACCAATGGAAAAATATAATCTATACACTTACAGAGCTGTACTGGAGGCTTTGACCACTGGCAGCAGCCTCAGAAGACCCTCCTCTGAAGCAGAGTATTTCTTCAGGTCAAACACCTCCAGCTCCTTTTCTGAAGACAATAAGATGAAGACCAGAGCTGACCACTGAGCAGGAGAGAGTCGGTGTTTGGGGAGTCTTCCTGATGTCAGGTACCGTTGGATCTCCTCCACTAGAGAATGGTCATTCAGTTCATTCAGACAGTGGAACAGATTGATGCTTCTCTCTGGAGAGAAATCGTCACTGATCTTGTCCTGGATGTACAGGACTGTTTTCTGATGGGCCTTTGACATACTTCCTGTCTTTCCCAGCAGGCCTCGTAGGAGATTCTGATTGGATTCCAGTGACAGGCCCAGAAGGAAGCGCAGGAACAAGTCCAGATGTCCGTTTGGACTCTCTAAGGCCTTGTCCACTGCTGTCTGGTAAAGGTCTGGTTTTTTACGTTTATCTCCAAGTGGTTTAGACCTGCATGAGGTTGACTGTGTTTCTGACAGCAGATTGGCTTTAGTTTTGATGAATGAGAGAAAGACATAAAGAGCAGCCAGAAACTCCTGAATGCTCAGATGGACAAAGCAGAAGACCTTGTCCTGGTAGAGCCCACACTCCTCTTTAAAGAACTGTGTGAACACTCCTGAGTACACTGAGGCTGCTTTGATATCAATGCCACACTCTGTCAGGTCTGCTTCATAGAAGATCAGGTTGCCTTTCTCCAGCTGTTCAAAGGCCAGTTTCCCCAGACACTCAATCATCTTCCTGCTCTCTGTATTCCAGTGTGGCTCTGTCTCAGATCTCCCATGATACTTCACATTCCCCTGGATGGACTGAACCACCAGGAAGTGGATGTACATCTCAGTCAGGGTCTTGGGCATCTCTCCTCTCTCATCTGTTCCCAACACGTGATCCAGAACTGTAGCAGTGATCCAACAGAAGACTGGGATGTGACACATGATGTGGAGGCTTCGTGACGTCTTGATGTGTGAGATGATTCTTCTGGCTTGCTCCTCATCTCTGAATCTCTTCCTGAAGTACTCCTCCTTCTGTGGATCAGTGAACCCTCTCACCTCTGTCACCATGTCAACCCATTCAGGGGGGATCTGATTGGCTGCTGCAGGCCGTGTGGTTATCCAGAGGCGAGCAGATGGAAGCAGTTTCCGCTTGATGAGGTTTGTCAGCAGCACGTCCACTGAGGTGGACTTTGTGACATCAGTCCAGATCTCATTGTTCTGGAAGTCCAGAGGAAGTCGACACTCATCCAGACCGTCAAAGATGAACACAACTTGGAACTCGTCAAAGCTGCAGATTCCTGCTTTCTTGGTTTCGATAAAGAAGTGATGAAGAAGTCCCACCAAGCTGAACTTTTTATCTTTCAGCACGTTCAGCTCTCTGAACGTGAATGGAAATGTGAAGTGTATATTGTGGTTGGTTTTGTCTTCAGCCCAGTCCAGAGTGAACTTCTGTGTTAAGACTGTTTTCCCGATGCCAGCCACTCCCTTTGTCATCAATGTTCTGATTGGTTTATCTTGTCCAGGTAAGGGTTTAAAGATGTCCTCACATGTGATCAGTGTTTCTGGTCTCGCTGGTTTCCTGGATGCTGTTTCAATCTGCCTGACCTCGTGTTCATTATTGGCCTCTCCACTGCCTCCCTTTGTGATGTAGAGCTCTGTGTAGATCTGATTCAGAAGTGTTGACTCTCCTGGTTTAGCGATGCCCTCAAACAAACACTGAAACTTCTCCTTCAGAGCTGCTTTGAGGTTACTCCGGCACATGGGAACAAGGTTTTCTGAATAAACAAATAAAGCAGGGAATCAGTGAGTGGATGTTACTGTAATGTGAGAAACAGAAACTTTACCAAGCTCCATAGTATTACTTCACCTTATCAGTGGTGGATGGACAAGCAGGTCTGATTTAAGACAAACAATGAAGACATGTATATAATTTATGTAAAGGGTAGATTTATCCAAGTGCATTCCCACAAACAATCTGCTTCATTTCTACTGTAATAATATTTTGATGGTTGCTGTTCCAGCTCTTGTAGTAACCATGTATTAGTTAGGAGCTCTTTACTGGGACTATGGGGACAGTGGTGATGTCTTAAAGAGGTTCTCTCTGGTATTATTGCTCTGATGTGAACCAATGTCATCAGCATTTTACACCCACATCAACCATCAACGGTTTAACCAGATTATCCATTAGATTTCTTTTATTTACCATCCAAATGGAAACTGTCTGAACCTCCTTTCATAAATCTACATTTGCGGCAGGGTTTGAAAATAGTTCCACCCCCCACTTTGCCTCTATTGACCCTGTACATGGTGTTGAGGCTTTGGAATAAAGAGTCTCTTACTGCTCTCCAGAGAGGCAGCCAGCTCCTCCTGCTTCATACTCCTCAGGAAGTGCAGTGTGATCTTCAGAAGTGCCTCCCTGGTGCTCCTCCTCTGCTCCTCTTCCTCTTCCACCCTCTGTCTCTCTAAGCACTCTGGGTAATCTGAACTCAGAACCTTCTGGAACCTCTTCAGCTCCTTCTTCACAAAAGTGACAAGGTTCTCCTCAAGCAGCTGGAAATGAGTCAGTATATGAATGAAACTTTCATGTTAAAGTCATGGAACAAAACATCAAGCCCATCTGTCACTGATTAAAAACCACTGGTGTGAACAGTGGAGCATGAAGACCATCATGACCACAATGGCTATTTTTAATTTCATCTGTTGGTGAAGTAAAAGCTGTTGATGTACATTTACACACCATAAATATGGAGTCCAGGTCTGTTTGATGCTCCTGGACAGACTGACCACTGAGAACCTCTGACCTCTCCTGGTGGTCTCTGTGGAGAACACATGACATGTTAGGTCTCTAGACACACACACACACACACACACACACACACACACACACACACACACACACGAGGTTGCAGGTGTTGTGTAGTGATGGATGCAGGTAGAAACACAAGGTGAACACCACTGTAAATACTGATGTGGTTATTAGATGAGATGTTGTGAGAGAAGAAACTGAACCAGCAGAAGGTTCAGACCAATTCCATGTGTCATGACCTGTTACTACCTCTGTCTGTTCAGTAGAGTCTGATAACAACCAAACCATCTGTTCATATCAGCTGTTCAATTCTGACCTCTGTTCAGTAGAGTGGGGTCCATCTTTGAAACCAATCATTCGTTCTATAGACTGGTCACTCTTCATGGACACACAGCTGGGTACAGGGGGGTCTGGTCTCTCCTTTTCTTTTTTTTCATTTTCCCCCCTTTTTCTCCAAATTGGACTTGGCCCCCCCTCTTCCAAATCGCCCCAATTGCTCTTCCGCCCCCTCTTCCCAGCCGGGGAGGGCTGCCGACTAGAGTCTGGTCTCCACTGATGGATCTTGCTAGAAACAAGTCAAGTCAAGTTTATTTATAAAGCACATTTAACACAACCACAGTCGAACCAAAGTGCTGCACAAGTTTAAAATACAATATAAAATAAGTCACACATATAAATATAAGAATATATGTAAAGACAACATAAAATAAAGAAATTAAAATGTGAGCAGTAAAACATAAGAGTGAAAGTATATTTCTACAATAGAATCACGGTGTCAAGCTCAACTTGAATTGAATGCCAGCGAGAAGACGTGGGCCTTTAACAAAGATTTAAAAGCCTCTAGGGCAGTGGTTCTTAAGCTGGATTCGATCGAACCCCAGGGGTTCGTTGAGTCACTCTCAGGGGTTCGGCAGGGGTCAAGATACACACAGCGTAGCCCGGTTCACACTGGCCGATCACACCGGCCCACTATATAGAATGGGCCGGCCCACTTTTGTAGGGGGAGGGGGGGCTCCCCGCTTGTCAACTATATTGAATGGTGTTGGTGTAAAGTGGCCCCTCCCCAAGTGGATCGGCCCAGGTAGAGGTTATCGAGCTACAGTAACGTTAACAGTAGGCATAGGTTCTTGCTTGATAGTGTAGCGAATTCGGGGGACAACGCAACCACAGGAACTGCCGCGGCCGGGAAGCGAACCCGTATCGCCCGCACCGCAGGAGGCATCGCTAACCGCTCGACTAAAGGGTCAGACCCGCCAGCCAGCCAGCGGCCAGCGTGGCTTCTTATCCATGCACGTTACAGTACAGAGTAGTCGCATTTCCCCCCCTCACTTTTCTTTCTCCGTTCAGACGTCACTCATCTACGTCACAGCAGGGCTCGACCGTTTGTGTAATCCGTTTGTGTTTGCAATGGCAGAGTGGCGCTGTTCGTATTCCCACTCATTGAATCCCCGGGAAGACTGCAGAAGAAGCAGCGATTCAACGTTCATTACGACTACGAATTCCAGGTGAAGAGAGCCAGATTCGACGAAAAGGCTACTCTGCCTGTTCTCGGCTTTGTACCCATCGACGAACCGATCCTCACAGCATCGCGCGAAGTTGCGGTACCTGATCGCAAAGCGGGGCAAACCACACACCATCGGTGAAACACTCGTAAAGCCGGCTGCGTTGAAGATGGCGAATATCATGCTGGGAAAAGCTGCTGAAGATAAGTTATCCCAAATTCCTCTTTCAAATGACACTATCAGCAGCAGAATAGACCAGTGGTTCTCAACCTTTTTGGGGTCCTGGACCCCCTGCGTATTTTTGATCTACCCTGAGGACCCCTCCACCTGATCTTGGGGGAGGGGGGTTGCAATTTGATAGAAACAGTAGAAACTGCATTTTAAATTGCATTATAGCATTTATTCACTCTTTGGGGTAAAAATAAGAGCTTTCAGTTGTAACTTAGATATAGTTAACAGAACAGAATTCTTATGCAGTAACTTTCAGATATATGTAACAAAACAGAATATGTATTCAGTAACTTTCAGATATATGTAACAACAGAATTCTTATGCAGTAACTTTCAGATATATGTAACAAAACAGAATATGTATTCAGTAACTTTCAGATATATGTAACAACAGAATTTTTATGCAGTAACTTTTAACAATGCAAACGGGAGCGAGATCTCTTATTAAAATACAATAGATTACACTTGTGAAACAGATGTAATTAGAGAAAAAAGTCCTGTTACCCTTTATAGTTGAGGTAGATAAAGGTCTCAGTCACATTTGAGTAAAATAATCCTATTTCTATAAATGTCATAGGATCTTTTTTTAAAGATATTTTATTTTCACGGACCCCTTGCAATTACACCACGGACCACTAGGGGTCCGCGGACCCCCGGTTGAGAAACACTGGAATAGACGACATGAGTGATGACATCTTGGCTCAAGTAGTTGCAGATCTGATTTCAAGCCCAGCAAAATGCAGCCTCCAACTCGACGAGACCACCGACGTTTCCAATCTAAGCCATCTTGTTGTATTCGTGCGCTATATGAAAGACGACATGATAAAGGAAGATTTTTTATTTTGTAACAACAACCAAGGCAGTCGATGTGAAGAAACTTGTGGATGCTTTCTTCAGAGACAACAATCTTTCGTGGAATATGGTTTCTGCAGTTTGTTCGGACGGAGCTCCAGCCATGCTGGGACGACACTCTGGTTTTGGAGCGCTGGTGAAATCCGATGCACCACACATCATTGTTACGCACTGTGTTCTGCTCAGACATGCGTTGGCAACTAAAACCTTGCCTCCAAAACTGGAAGAAGTATTAAAAATTGTAGCTGAATGTGTGAACTATGTGCGAAATAGTGCTATGAAGCACTGCATCTTCAAAGAGCTGTGTAAGGAAATGGGCTCTGAATTCGAGGTACTTCTGTACCATTCTAACGTTCGGTGGTTATCCTGGGGAAAGGTGCTGAGGTAGCCATGTTCAGGTGGGCAACAGCTTATGGAAAGAAGCTGTTTTTGAGCCTGGTAGTGCGGGCTCTGAGGCTCCTGTAGTGTCTCCCAGAGCGCAGGGGGGAGAACAGTCCATGGTTGGGGTGGGTGGGATCTCTGCTGATGCTCAGACCCCTTCGAAGGCAGCGTTTGTGATAAATGTCTTTTATGGCTGGGAGCTGGGTACCGGTGATATGCTGGGCCGCCTTGACGATCCGCTGCAGAGCTTTCTGGTCTGCTGAGGTGCAGTTGCCATACCACACCAAGACGCAGCTGGTCAGGATGCTCTCTATGGTGCAATGGTAGAAGTTGGCAAGAGTTTTGGGGAGTAGACGGGCGCTCCTCAGCCTCCTCAGGAAATGCAGGCGTTGTTGAGCCTTTTTCACAAGGGCCTGGATGTTTAATGTCCAGGAGAGGTCCTCGCTGATGTGGACGCCAAGGAATTTAAAGCTTGAAACACGCTCCACGTCCACCCCATTGATGTGTATGGGGGAGTGGCTGCAGCTTCTAGACCTCTTGAAGTCCACAATCAGCTCCTTCGTCTTCTGCACATTAAGGACAAGATTGTTGGTAGTACACCATGATGCGAGATGCTCAATCTCGTCTCTGTAGGCCGTCTCGTCATTGTTGGTGATACGGCCAATGACTGTGGTGTCATCCGCAAACTTAACTATAACATTTGAAGGGTGAGTTGGCAGGCAGTCGTGGGTAAAGAGGGAGAAAAGGAGGGGGCTCAGAACACAGCCTTGAGGGGCACCTGTGCTGAGGGTCAGGGTGGAGGAGGTGTCATCACCTAACCTAACAGACTGAGGTCTGTTGGTGAGGAAATCCAGGGTCCAGTTACAGAGGGAGGGCTTGAGGCCAAGGGACAGGAGTTTGGTGGTTAGTTTGGCAAGGATGATAGTGTTGAAGGCAGAGCTGTAATCTATGAACAGCATCTGGATGTATGTGTTGTTAAGTTCAAGGTGAGTCAGAGCAAAGTGCAGGGCAGTGGCAATGGCATCCTCAGTAGACCTTTTGGGCCAGTAGGCAAACTGATGTGGGGGGGATAATGTTTTTGATGTGAGCCAGAACCAGTCTCCCAAAGCACTTCATGGCAATGGGGGTGAGTGCTATGGGTCGGTAGTCATTCAGACATGTGGCTGTTGGTTTCTTGGGGACAGGAATGATAGAGATGGTCTTAAAGCATGCCGGGACTATGGATTGGGACAGTGAGAGGTTAAATATAGTTGTGAAGACCTCAACCAGCTGGTCGGCACATTTCCAGAGAACCCGACCCGGTATGCGCTTGTCTCATGAAACATAGTTGACACCATATCTAAAGCCGTGGGAAGTATGAGCTCCTCTGCTGTTGTGTGTGGTTTCTTGCACTGGACAATTGTGTATGCGACTTTGTATGACGCCATTAGTGCTTTGTTGTTCACTGATGCAGCTTTTACAAAGCAGTGCTCCTGCTGACAGTATGCACCAAGTTTTCTCTGGAAGATCTCGAGTGGCTTATTGACGTGACTGGGGTGTAATGTCTCTAGGTGACTTCTTAATCTAATTTGTTTGGTCTCATACTACCTGCTGCCAGAGTTTTCAGACATAAAATACACACTGGTCTCTCCTCATCTCCCACCACATTCACTGTGAACCCAGGAGCAAGATAGGCTTCGTCATATTTGTTTGTCTTGGAAGCATCGCCTGTCTTTCTTTTCGTCCCTGTCAAATATCTCTCTATTCTGTGAACCTACAGACTGTCTGTCTCATGAAAGCACGTTTTGTTGATTGGTCTGCCGTGAAACAGATTCCGACGTCAAAACAGTAGTTCCACACTACATTCCCCACCAGTCACGAGCGTGCCCCCTGTCATGCCTCTGTGCCCCCCGGGGGGCGCAACACACTTTGAGAAACGCTGGGTTAAAGGAAGTATTGTAAATGCTCACAGGTATCAGGAAACCACAGTTCCTACCATAAAGAGAGCGTCCTGACTGAATGCATCACCACCTGGCATGGGAACTGTCCTGCCCACACCCACAAAACCCTGCAGAGGGTTGTGGGACGGCCCAGGACTTCAGAGGATGTGAGTTTCCCTCCATCCAGAACATTTATAATGGATGTTGTGTCAGCAAAGCCCGCGGGATTATCAAAGACCCCAGCAACCTCAACTATGGACTGTTCCAGCTGCTACCATCAGGCAAGCGGTACCACAGCCTCAAAACCCGGACCAGTAGAACCCGGAACAGCTTTTTCCACCAAGCAACCAGGCTTTTGAACAAATACCATTAAAGACACTAAGCCTGGTGCCGGACTGACTGGTACTGACCTATGGTCTTCGGTGGATCATCAGTTTTCATCAGTTTACACACACACACACACACACACACACACACACACACACACCTAGCTTGGCATGCACAAGCACACACAAATATGCAAACAACTACACACACACATATGCACATTTATCAAGGCAGAGCCTACACACACAGCACCTTACACACACCACATACTATTTATTATCATTACTACTTTTTGTTTTGTTTTGTTGTTATTTTATCGGTGTTGTTGCTGCAGTGTTGAGGAGCCGACACATCAGAATTTTACTCTCTTGTACTTACAGATGCAACAATAAAGGATCTTGAATCTTGAAAGAAGACAATTGAATATTGGAACAAAGACAAAAGTCATTTGAAATATTTTGGATCACCTTGCCTTCACCAATTCACCACATCAGCACAATAAATATTGTCAATAATCATCACGCTGTGATGAATGGGACACACACCCAAAGAGAACATCTCTGTTGGACATTGTTATTGGACACGTGAAGAGAACAGTACTGCCCCTCCAATGCAAGAGAGGAACAAGAACTTTGGTTTTAACTGATGGTCACTACAGATGTGACCATAGACCTCACCTCTGTTCAGTAGAGGGGTGTCCATCTCTGAATGTACAAGGTAGACCCATAGACCTGTCACTCTTCATGGACACACAGCTGGGTACAGGGGAGTCTGGTCTCTCCTGTTCTCTTTTTTCACCCTTCCCCACTTTTCTCCAAATTGTACTTGGCCCCCCCTCTTTCGAGTCGTCCCGGTTGCTGCTCCGCCCCCTCTTCAGAGCCGGGGAGGGCTGCAGACTAGAGCCTGGTCTCTCCTGATGGGTCCTGCTAGAAACAGAGGAAGACTATTTAATAAGTCTTGTTCTGAAGATGTATTAAGTAGGTATGGGTCAGAACAGTCGACTACTGTGTCAGCTTTTGTATGTTTAGATGTGAGGTTTTTATCTTGTGTCAGTCCATCAAACTTTATTTGAATCCCATCTTTCATACAGGTTAGTGCAGTTCAAAGTGCTTCGCACATAACTGACAAGCCCATAACAACACACAACAATCTGACACAACCTGACAATAAGGAACA
Organism: Lampris incognitus; assembly: GCF_029633865.1. NCBI lineage: Eukaryota > Metazoa > Chordata > Actinopteri > Lampriformes > Lampridae > Lampris > Lampris incognitus. The sequence continues at coordinate 39,770,568 of NC_079226.1, forward strand.
TATATACACTTGAATAAAAGCTAGACAAATAAACCAGATAACATAGTTTAAAAGGACAAAACTAAACAAAGACAAGTAAAATCTTTAAGATTGATAAAAATATATGATAATATTAATAATAATAAAATAACAACATAAATACAATCTAATAAGTGAGTAAGATAAAGTAAATCAGTAGATTGTAGATCTTTTATAATGATGTTCCCGATGGATCTGACTAGCTTTTCTTAATCTCTTAAAGTAATGAAATAGATGAGCCAGATAGATGTAGATTAGTGCTACGTCAGTTTGGCAAATGACTTTTCTGAGAGGGAATCGCTGGTTGTTAGTAAGCAGCGTGTTACTGGTAGGGACACATTATGGTCCACATGAAGTTATGGTGCAAATGAAACACATGACTGATAGAACAAGGTGTATACATGCAGCATCTCTTTATTGTGGATGTGTGTAGGCCTAAATAACAATCATAGGTCTTCACTGAAGCAAGTGGGTCCAGGAAAAGTAGAGCCTAATTAATAGAGCTTCCTTGAGACCAACTAATCACCTATTCACTCAGACAACCTCCCGACTAGTCGACTTGGAACAAACTGACTTTACCATCTTTCTATTTTGTGCCTGTTATAGGAGCCCTTCATATAATGGGTAAATAAAATAATGTAAATAGGAAAATATGTAATTTGTTACACTGTCACAAAACGAACACTAGATGGCAGTGTTCATAATGTGGTGGTTCAGGTGATAGGCAGCTGTTTTAAGGTCACAGGTTAAAGGAAGTATAGTAAGTGCTCATACGTATCTGGGGAATACATTTCTTACCATAAAGAAGACAATTTAATATTGGAACAAAGACAAAAGTCATTTTGAAATATTGTGGATCACCTTGCCTTCACCAATTCGCCACATCAGCACAATAAATATTGTCAATACTCATCACGCTGTGATAAATGGGAACACACACCCATATAGAACATATCAGTTGGACATTGTTATTGGACACTTTAAAAGAACAGTTATATCCCTCCCATGCAAGAGGGTAATAAGAACTTTGGTTTTAACTGATTGTCACTATAGATGTGACCATAGACCTCACCTCTGTTCAGTATCTTTGGATGTAAGAGCTATTTCCATACACTGGTCTGCCTTCATGGGTTCACAGCCGGGCGCAGGGGAGTTTGGGCTCTCCTGATGGACTGGGCTTCAACACAACACAAACAGACGTTTGACTCTGAATGATGATGTCATGATGACATCACTGCTGAGCTCTGAGATGGAGACCAGTCATGGACAGTTAGAGATCCTCATCTTACCTCTTAGGTTTGGTCTGGCTGTCATGTTTCCCAGGCAGAGTGGCTTCACAGGGAGGACCTCCCTCCTCTTCCTCCTCAGTCAAAGCCATAGCAGAGTGTAAACCTTCACACAAACACACACAACATGCTGTATTAGCTGGACACATTATTACCATAAGCTTTTCATCAGAGGATCAGTTATTTGTAGGCTTGTCATCATTAGTAACATGTCACATACACACTGAGTGTATAAAATACTAGAAGCACCCGCTGTCTGCATCTAACAGACTGTCCAGAAACATCCAGAAAGAAGGATTTGGAGCCTTGTGGACCATCGAGACCTGGACTGTTGAACAGGTGGGTGTGTTAAAGGGGGTGGATCTCAGTGTTGGAAGGTGGTAGTGTTTTCTACACTCAGTAGATGAACAGTAGATAAAATGTACTTCAGTCAAACTTATCTGGGCTGTCAGAGCAGTTGTGAGACTTCCTGCTTAACTCACCAGCAGAATGAGGAGAGACAACACACTATAACCTGTTGGCTGCTGTTGGTTCTGTCTGGACACCACTGAAAGGAAAACACACAAAACATTCTCATGAAATGTTCATCTCAACACCAAAGTCAGACAGAAATGCTGGAAATCATGACACAATGAATTCCACTGAATGTTCACTTCTGAAAGCAACACATAATGTTGGGTATTGGACCCCGGAAACTGGCTGGTTGGATGATTGACCACTAGAGGGCTCCGGTCAGAGAGCACAGAGTCATCAGTTTGGACATGAAGACGAGAGGCTGCGACATCGAGATACCAGACGATGACACGGCAACCACGGCCACAGAGCAGGTGGAGGCGACTGGGATGCGAGCAGGGTGGCAACGAGTCCAAGGCGCGAAAGGAGGACGTGAAGCTGCACAGCGAGCGAAAGAGAAGCTCCGGGCCTATCGGAGAAAGTAGGATTGGTATCGTTCTGACTGAGTTGAGCTCCATTACAAAAGGCTTTTTCATCACATGCCACGGAGAGAGGTAGGCTATAAGGTTGCCGAACGTTGGCCATGCCTAGACAAGGCTGTAAGGCCTATCCCATGTGATGGGCAAAATGTCAAGTCTAGAGTGGGGCCCTTTCTGAAAAGGATTTCCCCTTCACCTACCAACGGGGACTCGGGGTGGTGTGTGTTTGTGTTTTATATTTGTAGTTTTTTTTGTTTGGAGCTCTGTGGGAATATATGGAAAAAGAGTATCAATATGTCTAGATCAGTGTTTCTCAACCCAGTCCTCAAGGAGCCCCTATCCTGCAGATGTTCATTGTAACCCTGCATAGGTAGCCCTGCTTGTACTTACTCGACCAATCATCTCGCAGCACTTAATTATGCAAGGTGTGCAACGTCTGACAAAATTCATTGCTGATTGGTTGAATAACTACAAACAGGTACCTATTCAGGGTTGCAAAGAAAACATGCAGGATAGGGGTTCCTTGAGGACTGGGTTGAGAAACACTGGTCTAGATGGTTCACACTACTAAAATAATGTCGCTGAATGTTAATGGTCTAAATATGGTAAAGAAGAGGGAAAAGGTTATGATTAAGCTAAAAAAGGAGGATGTACAAATCATATTCCTCCAAGAGACCCATTTAACACAGACAGAGCATGGGAAACTTAAGAAATATGGGTACAGACATTCATATTATAGCTCCTACAAGGAAGGGCGCAGGAGAGGTGTTGCAATTTTAATATAAAACAAAACCCAATTCGATTATGATAGGGAGATGGGAGACAAGGAGGGGAGATATATTATAGTGAAGGGGAGGTTAGAGAACAAACCAGTGACATTGGTAAATATATACGCCCCTCCTGAAAGTGATAAAAGTTTTTTTAAATCCTTGTTTGACGAGATAGCAAACGAGTCAGAGGGGGGGTCTTAATTTGTGGGGGGAGATTTGAATGTCGTTTTGAATCCCCAAATGGACACGACCAGTCTCAAAAGGACTCAATCACAGGTCACTCGGTTTGTAAATATATCACTGGAAGAGATGGGGATGGATGATGTGTGGAGACAATTGCACCCTCAGGAAAAAGACTATACACATTACTCAGCTGTACATGAAGTTCATTCAAGGATAGACTATTTCCTTATGAGCAAAGTTGATATGTACAGAGTAAAGGAGTGTGGGATTGGAGGGGTGGATATCTCAGATCACAATCCAGTATATTTAGAAATGAATTTGAATCGTAGGAAGCGAAATACGGTTTGGAGGTTTAATGTGGGTCTACTGAATAGTGAGCAGAGTAAGATTATGTTAAAGACGGATATTCGGACATGTCTAGAAGAAAACAGCAATGGGGAAGTAGAGCCAACAATATTTTGGGATGCCATGAAGGCGGTCATCAGGGGAAAGTTAAAAGCGCATTCAGCATTGATCAAAAAGGCAAGATCAATCATATCCAGAAAGAATACGGACAGGTTAAGAGAACTGGAGAGGCAACAACCTAATGCTCGGATTAAAATAAACGGGAGTTTAACGGACAAGTTCAGTTTGCAGAGGTCGACAAGACAAGGATGCTGTTTGTCTCCCACACTGTTCGCGTTATTCACTGAGCCTTTAGCGGAGGCCATTCGCCAAAATGAAGGAATTAATGGAGTGACAGTGAATGGCACTGTCCACAAGGTGGGGCTATTTGCTGATGATGTCATAGCCTATCTTGAGCAACCACATACATCACTCCCTCAACTAATGAAGCTACTAGAACTATATGGTCATTTATCTGGATATAAAATTAACATCTCAAAAACACAGGTGCTAGTTCTCAATTATACTCCAACCCCAGAATTCAAGGGGAAATTTGACTTTAATTGGAATCTAAACAAAATCAAATATTTGGGAATTTACATTACCAAGGAATTGTCTAAATTACATAAAGCAAATTACGGCAAGATCAACGATGTGATGCAAAAGGATACTGATAGATGGTCCACTCTGCCACTTGACTTCAGCTCAAGAATTGAGACAGTTAGAATGAATATTCTACCAAGGCTTCCTCACCTATTCCACTCGTTGCCTTTAGAGGTGACTCAAGCTCAATTTGATAGGTGGGATAGGACAATATCTAGATTTATTTGGGGAGGGAAGAAGCCCAGAGTAAGGTATGAAACTCTCCAACTCTCAAAGGAAAAGGGAGGTATGGGTTTACCAAATCTAAAAGAATATTTCAAAGCTGCCCAGCTGAGATATGCTGTTGACTGGTGTAGGCAAGATTACATGGCCAAGTGGAAAGTCATGGAAAGGGAATATGGTGGGTACCCTATTCAGAATATTTTAGGAGATAAAGAAGTATACAAGAAAACAAAAACCCACATGGATTCAGTCACATTATTTACACTGGAGTCATGGTTTAAATTGATTAAAATCAACAAATTACAAGATGAGATACAGTTATTGAGATGGGTACCATATGATAGAGACTTTACTCCAGCGAGGCATGATACAGTTTTCAAATTGTGGGTTAACTGGGGAATCACAGCATGGTGCACTCTAGAGGAAAAAGGGGAGATGGAGAGTTTTCAGGTTATGAAAGACAACTTTGATTTGGAGAATCATGACTTCTTTAGATATTTACAATTAAGGGATTATTACAACAAACGTATCAGGGGAGGACCCTCCATGGAGGTGAACAGTGTGATTCAAATTATAATTAACGCATATAAAGGGAGAAAATCTAGGACTATATCTGTACTATATCAAGCTCTCACAACTAATAAACACTCAACTACATAGTATATAAAAGAACGATGGGAATTATAATTTGGCACAGAAATTACAGAGGACTGGCAGAATATGTGGAAAGTTCATCAATCCTCCACTAGTTCCCGGATATGGAGGGAGTTCCCCTGGAAGCTAGCGATGTTTTGGGAGATGGTTCATGATGCAATACAAAAGGTACTGGGATATGACTTCCCTAAGTGCTATATGACCCTCTGTTTCTGTAATTTTAAAAACGACGATATAGGGCCAAGTGATAGATGTTTGGTTAAGATACTGCTGATTGCTGCTAAGAAGGCAATCACAAGAAAATGGTGGCAGGTGGACGCCCCCCCACAAGGACAATGGCTGGAAATAATGGAGGACATTCATACAATGGAGAAACTGACTCATCGATTGAGACTTACAGTACCTCGGATGGAAGACCAGTGGGAGAAATGGACCTGGTTTAAGGAGCAAACAGGCGACAACATAATTCATGACAACACTTAAGACTGGAAAGTTAGACCCACAGGAAGCTCTTGTAGTCCGTTTTTTGTGTGTTTTTTTGTTTGTTTGTTTTGAGTTGCCCTGTTGGGCTTGTGTGCAAGTAAATGTAGATAATTCAATGTTTACTCCTGAATGCGGATGCCATGTTTGCATTGACCTAAAAACTTTCAATAAAAACTAAAGTGATGGAAAAAAAAAAAAAAAAAAAAACAAGCGGCTTGGACGTCTTTAACGTGGTCCCAGACACGGCTGTGTCAACAGTTGCTCACTCTGACAATGTGTTGAACAGATGCATCAGATATTAAGAGTCGAGTCAAACAGCAGAGCGAGTGTGGAAAAGTCCAGTCACACTTACATTATTCTGGTTGTCCGCGAAATGAAGCAGGGAGGCGTCGAAAGCAGCAACAGAGACCCACTGAAACCAAGCTGCGCAAGAATGTTCCACTATGAGACTGTTGTGTTGTTGTGAAATACATCCACTTTCACTTCCCCTGCTGCTAAACACTTCTGCTGTGAGGCGCCAAAGTGAAAGTAAATCTAACAAAGACAGAAAAAGAAAAAAAAGGGAGAGAGAGAGATTTGGTTTTAAAAGTACTGTGGCGAACGTAGAAGCAACGACGAAGGTAACTTTGCAGCCCCTTTATTGAACTCACACAGAAACAAGCACTTACAGAAATGTGACGCAATACATGGGGGTGATCTACTCGAACAACAAAGCTGTACAAGGTTTCAGTCACAAGGTTACACAACACAACAGAATGATGTAGCACACTTGATAAGAATGACACTTGCAAGGGCTGGTGTTTTTGTTGTTTTACTCCATCAATATTTGCAGCACACTTGATAAGAATGACACTTACAAGGGCTGGTGTTTTTGTTGTTTTACTCCATCAATATTTGTAGCACACTTGATAAGAATGACACTTACAAGGGCTGATGTTTTTGTTGTTTTACTCCATCTGTCAAATAGACATTACAGAGGACACGTTTTCAGAGCATGACTCACTATACGAAAGGCAACACTCATCTGACGATTCTACCCGAATGCCCCAGAGTGCACTGCGAGAGCCAGCACTACGTCACACAGGCTAGAAGCAATTAACCTGCAGTGCCCTCCTGTGGCGAGAACCGGCTATCACAACAACACAGCAGACAATTCTCCTCTTTACTAGTAGTGAGTGGTCAATGAAGGTAAGTGTATGAAATAGAAGGTAAGTATATAGAATAGAAGGTAAGTATATAAAATAGAAGTATATAAAATAAAAAATAAATGGGGGGCTACTAAATCCGAAGTACCCCACACTCTCCCCTCAAAAAGATAATGGCGTCTCGACATAACAAATCTACCAGTCCACATTGCATAACTTTTAATTGAAAAGATAGGTTATTACTAAGCAGGAGTCAATCTGGATACTGTACTGTAATCAGTCATAACATATAACACACATCTCCTATTAATGGTATATGTTTGCAGAAAATAATGTGCACTTGAATCCACTGCTTCTTCCGTCTTGAGGCCGGGGAGCTATAGTATCCGACTAAAAGCAAATAACTTTGTAACAGTAATATCCCTGGTGGTAACTGGTGTGTTCTAAAACACTAATGCTACAGTAACTCTATGTCTGGTGATCACAGGACAACTAAAATCACAATAGCTATAACAATTGTAACATGTCAAAAGTTATATATATATATTTTATTTTTTTTATTTATTTATTTATACTGACTTGTCTGATTTGCTTATCTACCAGACACACTAGGCTGTCCTAGTCTGTGATAAGTAAACACTGGTGTAGGTTTTCTATTTCTCAAACAGAAACAGTAGAAACTGCATTTTAAATTGCATTATAGCATGTATTCACTCTTTGGGGCAAAAATAAGAGCTTTCAGTTGTAACTTAGATATAGTTAACAGAACAGAATATGTATTCAGTAACTTTCAGATATATGTAACAAAACAGAATATGTATTCAGTAACTTTCAGATATATGTAACAAAACAGAATATGTATTCAGTAACTTTCAGATATATGTAGCAAAACAGAATATGTATTCAGTAACTTTCAGATATATGTAACAACAGAATTTTTATGCAGTAACTTTTAACAATGCAAACGGGAGCGAGATCTCTTATTAAAATACAATAAATTACACTTGTGAAACAGATGTAATAAGAGAAAAAAAGTCATGTTACCCTTTATAGTTTAGGTAGATAAAGGTCTCAGTCACATGTGAGTAAAATAATCCTATTTCCATAAATGTCATAGGATCTTTTTTTAAAGATATTTTATTTTCACGGACCCCTTGCAATTACACCACGGACCACTAGGGGTCCGCGGACCCCCGGTTGAGAAAAACTGGTCTAGACACCTCAATGTGTCACCGAGTAACTTATATTAAAACGGCGGACTAGCCCTTTAAGGTTCTAAAATATGGTGTATTAGCCCTTTAAGGTTATATACTATGGTCTACACATCTCTGGGTGTCACTAGGTTACTTCCATAGTCTAGACACCACAGGAATAAACACACATGAATAATCCACACTCACACAGGTACATAGAATTATATATACAAATGTACTATGAGTAATAATTATTAGAATGAATTAAACTAATAAGCCTCAATGGCTAACAAGCGTCTGCATTCATATACACACAAATGAATCAGACCAACACATTAGCATACAGCTCAACAACCCTATAAATAAGCCGGCAATAAAAATAAAAGAAAGTCAACCGCCAGTTGCAGGCCTGTTTCTTTATCGGGTACGTTGGGACCCTAACCAGCCCTCTTCGCTCCCCTTGGGAGCCCGCACATCCAACTTGTACTCACAAAGAATGCTCCTCTTCGTCTCGCGCTTCCCGCCGCAGCGCAGCAGCGAACGTCAGGCCGGCAGCCATCCTAGCTAACTGGCTAGTTAGCCGTTAGCACCATCTCACGGTAGAACCGTGCGCTCGCCTCGGCAGCACAACACGGCAACAGACGACTCCTCCTGCGTTCCTCGATGGTCGCATGAACCCACCACTACACTGTAACTGATAACGGTACTTCGCTAAACTAGAAGACGGCCCGACTCACTGTGGGGAGAGCCCCTCACCGCATCCCGTCCATTCGCCCGTCTTGTTGTGCTAGCAACGAACACCGACTGGCTAGCTCGCTCCGTAACGTCGCTGGGTCCACATATGGGACTGACGAGTAGTCCGTTTGTCTCCCCAGTCCACACAAACAGTTCCCGGGATGGGTCTCGGTCAGACACCCGCACACGTCACTGTTCACTAAACTTCAATGACATTTCTCTCCCCGCAAAATAGCATAAAACAACTCGACATCACACTGCTCCGTTTGGCTCACACAAGGGACGAGAGACCTCCTTTCTCTCCCCGTTCAGTCTGCTCGTGCTGACGTTCCCCGCTGCTCTCTCAACCAATCACATTCAAGGTAAGTTATTCTCTCCACAGCCAACCAATCACATTCAAGGTAAGTTATTCTCTCCACAGCCAACCAATCACATTCAAGGTAAGTTATTCTCTCCACAGCCAACCAATCACAACAATGGTAAGTTTTCAATAATAAAAGTAAATGCATTTCACATTGGTAAACAACTGTTTTGCAGAACAATATCAACAATATAATATATTCATATTCAAAAGGTAAACAAAATAACAAACAGGCCAAAATCTTATCTAGTAGTGCAGTAATATATCTAAGGCCTATAATTTAACCACAGGGTTACATATATAGTTCTCAATTTCCATACTTACAGCAGGAAAGAATGGCTTATTATTTAAACATTTGCTTTTATGGATGTGACATTTTGCACAAAATAAAAAAAAAAGATTTATTGAATAAAACTTATTTTTACTTTCAATATTCGTGTCATGGAAACCAAACAATACATGTTCCCATTAAAGGTAAAAGTATTACAGACTTTAGACATAATAAAAGCATTTAGTTCCTTCCAAAGTGTTCTGGAAGAGGTGCACACTTCCAGCTACCACATGTCCTCATCTATAAACCTTCTCATCCTCAACAGTAGAAATTAAAGTAGATGTTTATATTGCAGTGATGAGAGTAATAACATGCCAAATGAAAAGTATTACCAGCTATTTATTATGATGAAGCGCCTTTAGAAAAACAACATGATTCTATTCTATTCTACTTTACGTATTCTATTGTAAGAATAATGTAAAAGCTGCAGGATTAAAAGTGACTTGTATAACTTTAATAACTTGGTTCTACCTGCTTAAAAAAACTCATTGATTTAATATTCCACATAACACAAACAGATCTGATCCAACTACACCTGTGTGTGTGTGTGTGTGTGTGTGTGTGTGTGTGTGTGTGTGTGTGTGTGTGTGTGTGTGTGTGTGTGTGTGTGTGTGTGTACAGAGTATCATGTCAGCAGGTGTGTTTGGGCAGGAGTGTGAGTGTTCCTCCAGGACACAGGAGGCGTCTCTACCTCCTCTATCTAACACACACACACACGCACTGAGGAGCCATGTGACACCACCCAAAACCCAACCTGGAGAGGTTTAGTGAATGTGGAGGTGAAGGTGTGGAGGTGTGTCAGTGTGTCAGAGGAGACACTGTAGAAGGACAGAGTTCCAGCAGACCGGTTAAGATACACTCCTACTCTGTCAGAGGAGGGGGAGATACTTATCTTTGTTTCTCTATAATTATGATAGGCAGCGTATCTACCACTATCACAGTACAGAGCCCAGGACTTTTCATTATATCCAAGAGGAAAGTCTTTACCTCTTCCTCTCCTTGTGATTCCTCTGTAAGTCACTCCTATATGAACAAGTCCTTCCCACTGTACCTCCGTGTAACAGCGGTCAGTCAGACTCCCTCTACATAGAACCTGTGTCCAGGAGTCAAATCTGTCTGGATGATCAAGATACGACTGCTCCGCCAGCACCCATGTCACCTTTCTGTTGTCCTCAGACAGAAGGAGGCATCTGTGTGCTGTGTTTGGGTCCAGTGTGAGTTCACAGGCATCTGATGGAGACAACAAGACACAATACAGCAGCGGGTGTTGATCTAATGTACCTCTTCTGTTTGGTTTGTGTTGATTTAGTCACAGGTCGGAGCTCATCTATAAATATGTTCATGAATGTGTAGGTGTCCTCATGTACTGTATTTGTTTTGCCACATGTTCTGCACGTGCATCTTGTTTACAACGCAGCTTCTACGTCACGTGATAAGAGCTCTATAAGACAACTGAACATGTCTATTTTAACTGAACATTTGACATTAATACATTATTTTAACTGTTTACACAAATAATCAAAATACTCTTTGTTATTGTATTCCTGGTGAGTGTTTCTGTGTGTACACGAATCATAGTAAATAATGTGAATCATAATAAATAATGTGAATTATAAATAATGTGAATCATAATAAATAATGTGAATTATAATAAATAATGTCAATCATAATAAATAATATGAATTATGATAAATAATGTGAATCATAATAATGTGAATCATAATAAATAATGTGAATTATAATAATGTCAATAATAATAAATAATATGAATTATAATAAATAATGTCAATCATAATAAATAATATGAATTATGATAAATAATGTGAATCATAACAAATAATGTGAATGATCACTGATAATATGAATCAAAAATAAAGTGAATTATAATAATGTGAATCATAATAAATAATGTGAATTATAATAGATAATGTGAATCATAATAATGTGAGTTATAATAAATCATATGAATCATAATAAATAATGTGAATATAATAAATAATATGAATCATAATAAATAATGTGAATGATAATAATGTGAATCATAAATAACTTGAATGATAATAAATAATGTGAATCACAATAAATAATGTGAATTATAATAATGTGAATCATAATAAATAATGTGAATGATAAATAATATCAATCATAAATAACGTGAATGACAAGAAATAATGTGAATCATAATAAATAATGTGAATTATAATAAATAATGTGAATCATTATAAAAATGTGAATTATAATAAATAATGTGAATCATAATAAATAATATGAATTATAATAATTAATGTGAATTATAATAAATCATGTGAATCATAATAAGTCATGTGAATTATAATAAATCATGTGTTTGGTGAGAGTGTAGATTAAAATATCTTCTCTGTCAAATAGCAAGACTGCTCATAAAAACATTGTGTACAGTCAGTACAATGTACTGGTTGTGACTGGATGTGGTGCAGAACATCTTCTCTTGTTGTCTTCAGAGACCAGATTGTCTCAAGTGTAGTTGAGGTTCTAAAAGGACAATTCAGGACTTACTTTAACCTCAATATTTGCAAAAGTAATTAAAAAAACAGCATCAACACCCCTTGGATGGCCTGGCGGCCTGTCCAGGGTGTCTCCCCACCTGCCGCTCAATGACTGCTGGGATAGGCTCCAGAGTCCCACCACCCTGACAGCAGGATAAGCGGTTTGGATAATGGATGGATGGATGGATGGATGGATGGATGGATGGATGTTTTTATCAAATGTTCTGATGTATGAAGTTTCCATCCTACTCTTGTGTGTATTCTGATGAATACCAATCATTCATAAACTGGAAGCACGGTCACGTGACCTTATTTATCATGAATTAGAATAAAATAACTGCTCCTTGTTCACTCCACCTCTGAGCTAATGGACTGTATTAATAGAGTCTTCATATTAACCTTAACATAGTCTTAATACTAGTCTTAATAGAGTCTTAATATTAGTCTTAGTAGCGTCTTAATAGAGTCTTAATAGACTTTAACAGCAAGGCTCTGGTGAATCAGAATCAACTCAAAAGTCTCTCGTCATTCTCAGGGGAAAAAACTAAAAAATGCGTCCTGTCCCTGAAAAAACACTCTTGTCAAATCCTCTGCAACACAAGGTGGGCCCATTTAACACGGGGACTTTACAGTATTTTGTCCCTTTACGTCTTCTTTTTCAGTAATTAAATGAATATTACACAGGGAACAGTCACAGGAAGTCTTTGCAGTAGTCTGTTAATCTTTCTAAACATTTTATCTCACTTCAATATTGTTTGCTCCATCTAAACATTTGAATGTGATCTGCTTTGTTCTCATGAAGAAACTAAACACACACTTACACTTCCTCAGACCCGGCTCCAACCTGCACACTCCAGCATGGTCCAGCCTGGGGGTGGAGGAGAGACACAGTCACACCAGCACATCCTCCATCTAATACACCTCCACCCAGTATCAGTCCTGTCCTCTGTTACAGAAGAACCAGTCTGATCCAGCATCAGAGTAGGAGGAGACATCCTTGTAGAAGACATGATGAGTGAGTGTCATCCAGCCGGTCCATACCTGAGAGAGTCCAGTCTCCAGTGTAGATCCTTCAGTCTAGCAGAGAGCAGCTTCCGTCTTGAGTCTCCTGGCTGGTGGTAGCTCAGGTCCAGCTCTCTCAGATGGGACGGGTTGGAGCTCAGGTCCAGCTCTCTCAGATGGGACGGGTTGTAGCTCAGGTCCAGCTCTCTCAGATGGGACGGGTTGGAGCTCAGAGCTGAGAGCAGAGAAGAAACACCTTCCTCTGAGACCTGACAGCCCGACAACCTGAACACACACACACACACACACACACACACACACACACACACACACACACACACACACACACACACACACACACACACACACACACACACACACACACACACACACATTACTTCCTTGTAGCGGTTGGTGTGTAAGTCGTGACAAGGCGACTCCAGGCCGAACCACTGCTTTTTCCAACACACACAGAGACGAATTCATGTGACGAACACAAGCCGACTCCACCCTCCTCCCGAAGACAGCGTTGCCAATGATTGCTGCTTCATCGAGTCCGGCCAGTCGGATCTGACGAGACCGGGGCGCGAACCCCAGTCCCCAGTGGGCAACTGTATCGACACAAAGCCGATGCTTAGACCGCTACACCACCGCGGATCCCCGGCAGTGGGGTTTTTAACTAGATTGTTTAACACAATCTTGGAAAGTGAGAGGATGCCTGAGGAGTGGAGAAGAAGCATACTGGTACCGATTTTCAAGAACAAGGGTGATGTGCAGAACTGTAGCAACTACAGAGGTATAAAGTTGATCAGCCACAGCATGAAGACATGGGAAAGAGTAATAGAAGCTAGGTTAAGAGGAGAGGTGATGATCAGCAAGCAGCAGTATGGTTTCATGTCAGGAAAGAGCACCACAGATGTGATGTTTGCTTTGAGAATGTTGATGGAGAAGTATAGAGAAGGCCAGAAGGAGGTACATTGTGTCTTTGTGGATTTAGAGAAAGCATACGACAGGGTGCTGAGAGAGGAGGTGTGGTATTGTATGAGGAGGTCGGGAGTTGCAGAGAAGTATGGAGGAGTGGTGCAGGATATGTATGAGGGAGGTGTGACAGTGGTGAGGTGTGCGGTTGGAATGACAGATGGGTTCAAGGTGGAGGTGGGTTTACATCAAGGATCAGCTCTGAGCCCTTTCTTGTTTGCAATGGTGATGGACAGGTTGACGGACGAGATCAGGCAGGAGTCTCTGTGGACTATGATGTTTGCTGATGACATTGTGATCTGTAGCGAGAGTAGGGTGCAGGTGGAGGAGAGCCTGGAGAGGTGGAGGTATGCACTGGAGAGAGGAACAGTGAAAGTCAGTAGGAACAAGACGGAATACCTATGAGTGAATGAGAGGGAGGACAGTGGAATGGTGAGGATGCAAGGAGTAGAGGAGTCGAAGGCGTATGAGTTTAAATACTTGGGGTCAACTGTCCAAGTAACAGGGAGTGCAGAAGAGAGGTGGAGAAGAGAGTGCAGGCAGGGTGGAGTGGGTGGAGAAGAGTGTCAGAAGTGATGTGTGACAGAAGGGTACCAGCAAGAGTTAAAGGGAAGGTTTACAAGATGGTAGTGAGACCAGCTATGTTATATGGTTTGGACACAGTGGCACTGATGAAAAGACAGGAGGAGGTGGAGCTGGAGGAGGCAGAGTTGAAGATCATAAGATTTTCACTGGGAGTGACGAAGAAGGACAGGATAAGGAATGAGAATATTAGAGGGATAGCTCAAGTTGGACGGTTTGGAGACAAAGCAAGAGAGGCAAGATTGAGATGGTTTGGACATGTGTGGAGGAGAGATGCTGGGTATATTGGGAGAAGGGTGCTGAATATGGAGCACTTTTTTCTCTGAAAACAAAACTATATTGATGTGTGATGCATTGACAGGACCTCTTTGCTGGTGGATGTGCTCATGGGAAGCGGTTGACAGGAAGTAGGAAGTAAAAGCAGAGCTTGTTACTACAACTGGTTTGTAATTCCTCCAATCAGAGAAAACACCACCCAGGTTAGGATGAACTGACTGCCATTAAAGTGGATGTAAATGAGGACTGAAGTGGTCCTGTGTTGAAGAGGTTTAGGAAGACTGACCTGAGAGTTTCCAGTCTACATTGTGGACTCCCCAGTCCAGCAGAGAGCAGCTTGACTCCTGAATCCTGCAGATCATTGTTACTCAGGTCCAGCTCTCTCACACTAGAGGAGGAGGAGCTGAGGACTGAGGACACAACTTCACAGCTTCTCTCTGACAGATTACAGGAACTCAACCTGAATGGACACACACACACACACACACACACACACACACACACACACACACACACACAAACATCACTCTATCATACTCTAATGCCACTAATATTAATTTTACTACTCGTTTTCATCACGAAACAGTTTGGATAATAGCACTTTATTATAGTACTCATTTAAACACAGAAATATCAAAATACTACTATGAGAGTACTATTACTGCTGCTAATTTTACTACTAGTCCTATTATAACTGCGATGGTTGCTTGTTATAATACATTTTGTACTGCTACTGCTACTGTGACTACTAATACTATTGCTACTACTAGAGTAGTACTTCTGCTACTACTACTATTACTGCTTTTACTACTGCTGCTAATTCCATTACTACCTGATTCTTGTATGATTACTGCTACTTAAAACTATTACGACTGTTTTGATAGTTGTAATTATTCTATCATTTTAATGTCTTTAATACTTTTGATTTTAGAACCTGTAACCCCACTAACAGTTTCAATCATCAGTGTAATGAAACAATATTTTCTCACCAATGGAAAAATATAATCTATACACTTACAGAGCTGTACTGGAGGCTTTGACCACTGGCAGCAGCCTCAGAAGACCCTCCTCTGAAGCAGAGTATTTCTTCAGGTCAAACACCTCCAGCTCCTTTTCTGAAGACAATAAGATGAAGACCAGAGCTGACCACTGAGCAGGAGAGAGTCGGCGTTTGGGGAGTCTTCCTGATGTCAGGTACCGTTGGATCTCCTCCACTAGAGAATGGTCATTCAGTTCATTCAGACAGTGGAACAGATTGATGCTTCTCTCTGGAGAGAGATCCTCCCTGATCTTCTCCTGGATGTACAGGACTGTTTTCTGATTGGCCTTTGACATACTTCCTGTCTTTCCCAGCAGGCCTCGTAGGAGATTCTGATTGGATTCCAGTGAGAGGCCCAGGAGGAAGCGCAGGAACAAGTCCAGATGTCCGTTTGGACTCTCTAAGGCCTTGTCCACTGCTGTCTGGTAAAGGTCTGGTTTTTTACGTTTATCTCCAAGTGGTTTAGACCTGCAGGAGGTTGACTGTGTTTGTGACAGCAGATTGACTCCAGTTTTGATGAATGAGAGAAAGACATAAAGAGCAGCCAGAAACTCCTGAATGCTCAGATGGACAAAGCAGAAGACCTTGTCCTGGTAGAGCCCACACTCCTCTTTAAAGAACTGTGTGAACACTCCTGAGTACACTGAGGCTGCTTTGATATCAATGCCACACTCTGTCAGGTCTGCTTCATAGAAGATCAGGTTGCCTTTCTCCAGCTGTTCAAAGGCCAGTTTCCCCAGACACTCAATCATCTCCCTGCTCTCTGTATTCCAGTGTGGCTCTGTCTCAGATCTCCCATGATACTTCACATTCCCCTGGATGGACTGAACCACCAGGAAGTGGATGTACATCTCAGTCAGGGTCTTGGGCATCTCTCCTCTCTCATCTGTTCCCAACACGTGATCCAGAACTGTAGCAGTGATCCAACAGAAGACTGGGATGTGACACATGATGTGGAGGCTTCGTGATGTCTTGACGTGTGAGATGATTCTTCTGGCTTGCTCCTCATCTCTGAATCTCTTCCTGAAGTACTCCTCCTTCTGTGGATCAGTGAACCCTCTCACCTCTGTCACCATGTCAACCCACTCAGGAGGGATCTGATTGGCTGCTGCAGGCCGTGTGGTTATCCAGAGGCGAGCAGATGGAAGCAGTTTCCCCTTGATGAGGTTTGTCAGCAGCATGTCCACTGAGGTGGACTTTGTGACATCAGTCCAGATCTCATTGTTCTGGAAGTCCAGAGGAAGTCGACACTCATCCAGACCATCAAAGATGAACACAACTTGGAACTTGTCAAAGCTGCAGATTCCTGCTTGCTTGGTTTCAATAAAGAAGTGATGAAGAAGTCCCACCAAGCTGAACTTTTTATCTTTCAGCACATTCAGCTCTCTGAACGTGAACGGAAATGTGAAGTGTATATTGTGGTTGGTTTTGTCTTCAGCCCAGTCCAGAGTGAACTTCTGTGTTAAGACTGTTTTACCTATGCCAGCCACTCCCCTTGTCATCAATGTTCTGATTGGTTTATCTTGTCCAGGTAAGGGTTTAAAGATGTCCTCACATGTGATCAGTATTTCTGGTCTCGCTGGTTTCCTGGATGCTGTTTCAATCTGCCTGACCTCATGTTCATTATTGACCTCTCCACTGCCTCCCTCTGTGATGTAGAGCTCTGTGTAGATCTGATTCAGAAGTGTTGACTCTCCTGGTTTAGCGATGCCCTCAAACAAACACTGAAACTTCTCCTTCAGAGCTGCTTTGAGGTTACTCCGGCACATGGGAACAAGGATTTCTGAATAAACAAATAAAGCAGGGAATCAGTGAATGGATGTTACTGTAAGTGTGAGAAACAGAAACTTTACCAAGCTCCATAGTATTACTTCACCTTATCAGTGGTGGATGGACAAGCAGGTCTGATTTAAGACAAACAATGAAGACATGTATATAATTTATATAAAGGGTAGATTTATCCAAGTGCATTCCCACAAACAACCTGCTTCATTTCTACTGTAATAATATTTTGATGGTTGCTGTTCCAGCTCTTGTAGTAACCATGTATTAGTTAGGAGCTCTTTACTGGGACTATGGGGACAGTGGTGATGTCTTAAAGAGGTTCTCTCTGGTATTATTGCTCTGATGTGAACCAATGTCATCAGCATTTTACACCCACATCAACCATCAACGGTTTAACCAGATTATCCATTAGATTTCTTTTATTTACCATCCAAATGGAAACTGTCTGAACCTCCTTTCATAAATCTACATTTGCGGCAGGGTTTGAAAATAGTTCCACCCCCCACTTTGCCTCTATTGACCCTGTACATGGTGTTGAGGCTTTGGAATAAAGAGTCTCTTACTGCTCTCCAGAGAGGCAGCCAGCTCCTCCTGCTTCATACTCCTCAGGAAGTGCAGCGTGATCTTCAGAAGTGCCTCCCTGGTGCTCCTCCTCTGCTCCTCTTCCTCTTCCACCCTCTGTCTCTCTAAGCACTCTGGGTAATCTGAACTCAGAACCTTCTGGAACCTCTTCAGCTCCTTCTTCACAAAAGTGACAAGGTTCTCCTCAAGCCGCTGGAAATGAGTCAGTATAAGAATGAAACTTTCATGTTAAAGTCATGGAACAAAACATCAAGCCCATCTGTCACTGATTAAAAACCACTGGTGTGAACAGTGGAGCATGAAGACCATCATGACCACAATGGCTGTTTTTCATTTCATCTGTAGGTGAAGTAAAAGGTGTTGATGTACATTTACACACCATAAATATGGAGTCCAGGTCTGTTTGATGCTCCTGGACAGACTGACCACTGAGAACCTCTGACCTCTCCTGGTGGTCTCTGTGGAGAACACATGACATGTTAGGTCTCTAGACACACACACACACACACACACACACACACACACACACACACACACACACACACACACACACACACACGAGGTTGCAGGTGTTGTGTTCTGATGGATGCAGGTAGAAACACAAGGTGAACACCACTGTAAATACTGATGTGGCTATTAGATGAGATGTTGTGAGAGAAGAAACTGAACCAGCAGAAGGTTCAGACCAATTCCATGTGTCATGACTTGTTACTACCTCTGTCTGTTCAGTAGAGTCTGATAACAACCAAACCATCTGTTCATATCAGCTGTTCAATTCTGACCTCTGTTCAGTAGAGGGGTGTCCATCTTTGAAATGAATAGGTAGAAACATAGACCGGTCACTCTTCATGGACACACAGCTGGGTACAGGGGGGTCTGGTCTCTCCTGATGGGTCCTGCTAGAAACAGAGGAAGACTATTTAATAAGTCTTGTTCTGAAGATGTATTAAGTAAGTATGGGTCAGAACAGTCGACTACTGTGTCAGCTTTTGTATGTTTAGATGTGAGGTTTTTATCTTGTGTCAGTCCATCCAACTTTATTTGAATCCCATCTTTCATACAGGTTAGTGCAGTTCAAAGTGCTTCACACATGACTGACAAGCCCATAACAACACACAACAATCTGACACAACCTGACAATAAGGAACATATATACACTTGAATAAAAGCTAGACAAATAAACCAGATTGCATAGTTTAAAAGGACAAAACTAAACAACGACTAGTAAATTCGATAAGACTGATAAAAATATATAATATTAATAATAATAAAATAACAACATAAATAAAATCAAAAAAGTGAATAAGATAAAGTAAATCAGTAGATTGCGGATCTTTTATAATGATGTTCCCGATGGATCTGACTAGCTTTTCTTAATCTCTTAAAGTAATTAAATAGATGAGCCAGATAGATGTAGATTAGTGCTACGTCAGTTTGGCAAATGACTTTTCTGAGAGGGAATCGCTGGTTGTTAGTAAGCAGCGTGTTACTGGTAGGGACACATTATGGTCCACATGAAGTTATGGTGCAAATGAAACACATGACTGATAGAACAAGGTGTATACATGCAGCATCTCTTTATTGTGGATGTGTGTAGGCCTAAATAACAATCATAGGTCTTCACTGAAGCGAGTGGGTCCAGGAAAAGTAGAGCCTAATTAATAGAGCTTCCCTGAGACCAACTAGTCACCTATTCACTCAGACAACCTCCCGACTAGTCGACTTGGAACAAACTGACTTTACCATCTTTCTGTTTTGTGCCTGTTATAGGAGCCCTTCACATAATGGGTAAATAAAGAACGTAAATAGGAAAATGTTTATTTTGTTACACTGTCAGAAGTTGAACACTAGATGGCAGTGTTCACAATGTGACGGTTCAGCTGAGAGGCAGCTGTTTCAAGCTCACAGGTTAAAGCAGTGGTTCTGAAACATTTTTCTGTCATGCCCCCCCTTTGGAGGGAGAAAAATTTCCATGCCCCCCGCCCCAACAAAATGGTGACAAAATGGACCAAGTGTAACTTTACTGAAATAGCAAGATCATGAACCCTCCTTTCACTTTTCTTTCAGTAATTTCTGTTGTGCAAAAAACAAACACACGTTCAATTTGAACTTCATCAAACCACTTTTTGTGACATTTGTCACGATATTGCTCCATCAGTCTGTGTGCTTTTTCAAAAACAGAGAAAAACGAAATAAATTTTAAAAACCACTTTGCCAGAACAATAACGTTCTATCTGTGCAAAAAAAATAATAAAAAAAAAATACAGATATTTGGGGAAAACGATGAGTAGGTCAATTTGTGACAGCTCAAGTCTTGTTTTGCATTGCTCATCTTTTCAAAACGGGGTTGCAGACTTGATACTGACACTGTCAAGTCATGGTCAATGTTGAACTTAGATCTGCACTTTTTTTTTTAAGTGAGGCAACAGCAGAAAAGCCCATCTCACAGAGATAGGATGTGGCGAAGGGAAGCAGAATGCCCACAGCCCTGTGTCCTATGAGTGGATAATCCGTCTCCACACCAAGCCAGAATTCACTCAGTGGCTGAGCCTCAGGGTGGAGTCAGATGTCCTCTGGATGAACTGGTCCTCTTCAGCAGAGCTGAAATCAGCAGGCGCTGCTGCATGGAATGGATCGGTCACCCAGTCATACTGAGCACTGTTGTTTGGGAAGTATTTTTGAAAGAATCCTCTCAGGGAAGAGATGTGCTCCTTAAGACATGAAATCACTGTGGTGGCTCCAGAATCACTGGTTTCAACAAATTCACTCAGATTCTCAAAGAAATCAGTACTTGATCAAGTCACCTGCCCCACATCTCAAGCTTTCGAGTGAACGCACTGATCTTGTCCGCCAGGTGAGGAAGGTGCTTATCTCTGCCTCGAAGCTGAAGATTTAATGAATTCATCTTTCCAAATGTATCGCTGAGATAGGCCAATTTCATCAGAAATTGTTCGTCACTAAACTTGCTTGCAACTTCATGCATACGCTCCTCCTCCAGAAGCACCGGAATTTCCTCTCTGAGGTCAAAGACTCCCGACAACACTTCACCTCGCGAGAGCCACCTAGCGTCGCTGTGAAACACCACAGCTGAATGTTCAGCTCCCATCTCCCCACAAAGTGCAGAGAACTGCCGCGCTCTCAGCGGTCTTGTTTTGATGACACTGACCACATAACAACATCGGTCAAAACCTGGTTTAGGTCCGGGCTAATCGGTCTCGATGCTAGCACTTCTCTGTGTATGACCGTGTGTCCAATGCGCATTTGGCGAGACCCTCTTGATTAGTGGCTGCAATCCCTTCGTGCACCATCCGTGCAAACGCCCGCACAGTTCTCCCATTTCAGCCCAGGTTCTGTCAGGTACCAGTCCAGAAGGCAGCTTCTCCTCCCCCCTCTGACGACGGTGAGACGATTCCCTTGACCATGCCACCGCCAGATTTGTCTGCTGTGGATGAGCCACCCACGCAGCCTAAATTAGTGTTCCCCGCAACCAACATTTCAGGAAAATTACGTTCTTTTCCCCATAAGTGGTACGAAGAATTTAAGTGGCTTGAATACAGCTCAGCAAGGAACGCTGTTTTCTGTAAAATGTGTAGGCATTTCCCCGAGCCTCATATGGAAAACACGTTTTTTCGAAGCGGGTTTGTAGATTGGAAGCACCTCCGCCAGGCATGCTCGAAACATCAGGCTAGCAAACCCCCCCCCCCCATTGTATTGCACTTGGTAAATTTGAGGGTTACAGAGCAAGCCTGCAAGGTCGGGGAACTGTTCTAGACCAACTAAACCCTGACGCAATGGACCGCTCATTTGGGGAAAAAAAATCGTGATCACGTAAAGGTGGTTCTGGACATTCTTACGTTCTGTGCAAAACAAGAACTGTCATTACGTGGACACAAAGAAAGCGAGGAAGCAGAAGCACTAAACAAGGGAAATTTTTTAGAATTGTTTAAATTCATTTCCAAATACGACCCAGAAATTCAAAGTCGCCTTCAACAAATGCCTAAAAATGCAACGCTCATGAGTGCAAAAATTCAGAAGGAATTGCCAGAATCTGCTGCCTCATTACTGTTGCGCAAGATAAAAGCAGAGCTGCGTGAATCACCCGCCACCTACTCTGCCATATTAGCGGACGAATATAAGGATATGTCAAAGCGTGAACTGGTCGCTGTGTGTATTAGGTACATTCATGCAGGGACAATAAAAGAAAGAGCAATTGGATTTGTAGACACCGGTGATATGAGTGCAAACGCGATATCTGAGAAGATTTTAGAAGTGCTGCAACCACCGGAACTTGATCCCTCTCTGTGCGTGGGTTTAAGCTTTGACGGGGCTTCCGTAATGTCAGGGAACAGAGGGGGGGGGGTGTGCATGTTATTTTAAAACGCACTTTTCCAGACGCGGTATACGTCCACTGTAATTTCCACCGTCTTAATTTAGTTCTTTGCACCGCATGGAAAGTGTCGGGACACGTCAGCACTTTTTTCGAGACACTGAACTCTCTCTACAGTTTCATGACAGGTGCGCACAGACACGCTAAACTCCTCGACATACAGAAAGAGCTTCATCCTAACAGACGATGCCTGGAGTTAGAGCGCTCAACAGACACCAGGTGGCGCTCGGAGTCAGGATCAGTGAGCAAGGTTTTGGTGTTACTTGACGTTATCTTGGAAACGCTAGCACAATTTTCCGAAACTAGTGGTCACACTAAAGTTGAAGCCGAATCACTTTTGCAACAAATTCAGACGAAGAAATGTTTGTTTGTGCTGGTTACATTCGGGAAATTATTCGAGAGCAGCGATTTTGCAACAAAAGGTTTACAGAGTGGCTCATTGACTGTCACTGACTGCACAGGTCTAATTCAAGGCCTCAAAGACAGTTTTGCACAGTTTAGAGATAATTCACGAGGTGATTTCAACAAAGTGTTAAAACGAACAGAGGAACTGATGGAAAAGAATGACGTCTCCAGCTGGGATGTCACCGGCGCTCGGGAGAGAAAGCTGCCCGCGAGATTCAATGAGTCGGTGGTTACCACTAGTTTGGGCAAAGCTACAAACGTGAAGAACAACGCTGACCTGAAGCAGCCATGGATTAACATTCTGGACAGGCAGATTACTGAGCTGGACAGTCGCTTTCAGCAAGATCAGTATGGCATCATGCGAGCAGCCGCTGCTTGTTTACCAGGATCAGTTACGTTTGCCCAGAAAGAAGCGTTGCAGCATTTGTGTGATCATTACCGGATATCTATTGAGGACGCGCAATGGACCGTTTTCATTCAGGCACTGTGTCGTAAAGTGGAGAGGGGTCAGTGTTACCCATCCCTCCTTGAAGTGCTGGACAGCTGCAACTCTGACGTTTTCCCAAACATGAACAGACTGTTAAGGGCAATGATCACCATTCCCCTGACTTCATGTACTGTTGAAAGACTCTTCTCTACTACAGGCCGTATCAAAACATGTCTAAGATCTTCCATGCTACCTGCACGCCTCAACAATCTATCCCCGTTGTCCTTTGAAAGGGAACTTACTGACTCTTTGGACTATGATGAAATAATCTCGATCTTCAACGCTCGCCCTCGGCGTCTACACATGGTGCTGTAAAACGTGTACTATAGGCCTATAGCTTACATGTTGTATCATGATCTTTTAGACCGAGTCGGGCTGTTTTCCTCAATGATGTTTAAATGGTTGTATATAGCCTGGCGAGAATGACTGGCGTGGTATTTGTTTAAGTGGGTTTTTATTAAAGTTTTAGTATGTTTCTTGGTCACGTACTAAAAACCTGTGTTATGTGTTTACTGTTGTAATGTGTTCGAATTTGCGTCTTGTTTGAAGGATTATTGCTGGAAAATGTTGGCCCACCCATTTTCACTCAGGCCCACCTACAAAAATATTCCTGGTTAGGCCACTCCCCACCACCCGGGTAACTTGAGCTGCCCACTAGCCCTCTGCTTCTCTGTAAAAAGCCGGCACAATAAAACTCATCAGTGAATACATATATAAAACCTAGTACAAAAGGAATAGGGAAATAGCAAGAGTTAAAACTTAGCTCGCTCGCCTGGCGAGACCCTCCCCCAGGGTCTGAGCTTTATTGGCACCGTCCGACAGCCGGGGAAACAATTGCGTTCAGTCGGCAGTACAGGCAGCGGGCGGCGGCGTGCTGACCACTGGAACCCGGGCTGGAGAGCGGAGGTCCGCGAAAACACTCCTAAGCGTTCCCGGCCCTCTCTAACTAAAGGAGGCAACTAGCCTCCCCTCCTGATCTGGAAAAGTTCCCCTACCTTTCTGTCTTCAGCGCCGGCAATACTATAAACTGCGAACGCCACCTCCCCCTAATGAGTGTATTCGCAAACCAACTAAGTCAGCTCTCTCCAGCAACCCCGAGGGACCGCTTATAGTCCATGGGCCAGACGATATTTCGGTACACTCAAGGTGGCAAAACTTACTTATAATTTTTGAAAGGATCCATGTCTGTAGATGATATTTTGGTATGATAACCATTCCTGAGTGGCAGCTGTATCACAGTTATCAGCTCATGAAGTTAACCACTCGCTAAACTAAATTGCATTTTAGACGCTGGTGCATATCCTGGTTTAGCCTCATGGTCAGGACATTTTTCAATGTTCTATAATATTGTCTTTGGTATCATTTTAAAGGGGACCTTCTTAGCTTTCATTCAAGCCCTGTTGTGGATATTTCTCACAAATATAGAGGTCACTTGAGCTCTTCAACCCGTCAATAACACACATCTTTCTGCAATTTTCGCCTAAGCTATATACTTTCTTTTAGCCCTGTGGCATCTAGGAATATCAGGGACACAAAACACAAAAACTGGAATACTCACAGGACTGTAAAGATTCAGGAAATGTATAATATACCCATACTATTTCATTGTGTGAGGTGATTGTGAGCCTTAAATGAGAACTAGACCAAAGCCAGTTAGGTCACAAACTGGTCTCTATACATTTGTTTAAATACACAATCAAAATACATGATAAAAAGGAATACCATAGTGAGGTAATGAACTATTTTAATATTTTAAACAACATTGACATTTACATATATTTAGTCAATGATACATGTAATCCCATATCATTAGTGGGTATATGTAATGGTAATGGGTAGGGTAATGGGTATATGTGAATATGGTTACATTATTGTTATCAAGCTCTGGGTAACCAAGTCCAGAATCAACATCCTGTGCATCAATAGACTACTACCACAGTAATACCATCAGAATCATCACACTGTCATTCATCAAACTGCTCGTTTCTCTCATCATCTGACTCCCCAAGTTCAAAGTCCAGTTCTGGACCATCCTGCTGTTTTTGGTTACTGCAGGTCTGTAACCTGCACATGTCTGTGCATGGAAGTCCATCTGACAGGCACATGCAGCTTGGCATTTTGCATGAATGCACACACTTGCATGTTAGCATTTCCAAGACCACATCTGGTGCAGGTGGGGAGCGCATCCAGTAAATGGCCAGCTTGCCTTCATCGTCTGTCCATCCATACTCAGTAGGGCTTGGCACCACAGGGTTAGCCTGCAGACAGCACTTCCATATTGCTGCCTGATAGTTGGCTCGTTGAACATGCATAAAGAGACAGTCTCTACATGGTGGCAGCTGGCTGGACTCAACCTCTCCCCTTTTGGTGCAGAAGAGCTGGTAACGCAGTTTGTTCACCTCAGCAGTGCTGCTATTAGGAACATACATCCGACAGGTGAACTGCTCAATTTTCTGGAACAGCTCATCACTCACATTCCATGTCTGTCCCAGTTGACTAAAAGTCTCTTGGCAGGAAGTGTGCTTTCTCACTATCTTCAGGGCATTCAGCTTCCCTCGACCAGCGAATGCACTGACAGTGTCGCAGCCTGTGAAGGCATGTAAGCCAATTAGGCTGTCACAGATGCTGTCTCCAAGTGAACTTGCCAGCTTGGTGATGTCGACAAACCGTGTGCGGTTCTGAGTCCCACACTTCTGGTAGATGGGACAGGTGATGTCCTTCTGGAAGCCAAGACAAAGCACCATGACATCAGTGTCCTCAGCTGTGATGATAACTGACTTTGAGCCCGCATTTGCTGCATGCAATGCATGCAGGAGCAGACGGGTGTCAGCTTCTTCATGTGTGGAGTGCAGTTCTGCTGCTTCCTCACACCCATCTTCTGTCAACTTGTAGCAGGTTTCCTCACAGGTCATGTACAACACCTTGCCATGCAGCATAGCTCTGTATCGTGGGAGTTTCCACTCTTCCACCAGAAACTTGATGAGACTGGTCTTGTTGGAGGAACTGCACAGAAATTTTCTCCACTGCTGGACGTGGTGTCCCCCTGCAAGATTCTTGTACTGGAGAGTGATGTCTCCACCCCGGTTCAGTCGTTCAGCATCTTTGATCGAAGTCTGGTGATAGACATCAAAAACAACATCAATCCTCCCACTCTGTGCTCCCTCATGGAGGACCTGGGTCAAGGCTGACTCTGCCACCTGTGCAAAGGTTTTGTTGTTGCCATTCATTTTTTGGACCAGGCTCATCCCATCAATGATGGAAGTAGATGGGATTGGGATGTCTTCTGCAGGAGATACATTCTTTTCAAGCTCTCTGGCAAGTGCAGCCTTGTTTGTTTTTCGTAAGGACCCATCAGCATTTGCCAGTGCCCTTGGTAGTGGGCCCAATGGGTAGGCAAGGACATCCTTCAGATTCACCTTCCTGCTTTCAGCCACCAGGATCATGTGACTGAAAAGGTTTCTATCTGCCTTCCGAACCACATCCTGTGCTTTCTTTCCATGAGCTTGTTTTGTGCTGACATTGGAGAATGTTTTCAGACTTTGCTTGGTCATCTTGTCGTGGAATTTCACAGGTGGTGGGTCTGCATCTAACCTTGTTTGCTGGAATGCTTGGTAGGCCTCTTCTCCTTTCTCAAGAGCTCTCAAGAGATCTATGGTCACATCAGGTGGAGCCATGTTGCCAGTGGAGAGGCTAACCAAATCAATCTCATCAGGGGACATAGGATTGAGCCAGTTATTCTCCATAAGGTCCATGAGAGACTGGACATCTGCTTCATCTCTCTTGATCCTTGGACTCTGTGGATCTGGATGAGACCATTTGCACCTGCCTTGACCTGTCAGGTCTCTCAGCTGTCTGAGGTACATGCTTCTATACTCAGCTGTGAGATAATATTTGGTCACAGCTCCTGGCTTCAAGCTGAATCCCTTTGTCCCTCCAGCTGTTTGGGTGTCTTTGTTCACCGTTTCTTCTATAGCTTGGTCAACAGGGATTCGGCCAAAGGGATTGGTGGAGCCCAGTTGGACTGAGAAGCCTCCTTCCATGAATTCTGTGTACACATCTGGGTGTGTGATGGGCAGCTCAGACATCTGGGCGTAGTAGTAGGGGAGGTAGCGTGCATAATTCATCCTGTCATAAGCAAAGCACCATGGGATCATTGCTCGAATGCTAGCCAAGTGTAGCATCCAGTCTCCCTCTCTGGATGCTCGGATGAGCCCCAACAAGATTTCAACCATGTCCAAATAGGACATCCAGAAGTTCGAGAGGCTGCCGTTTCCACCTCTAAGGAACTCACGGTAGACTTCAAATAGATCCATGATGCGTGTACAAGAGCTGATCTCGAGGACCTCCTTCAAAGCATGTTGTGAGACTTCTTTCCCAAGGCTGTCAATGGTCTTCAGTGTCTCATTCAGGTGAACCATGTCATTCCTGTGAGTTTCTTCCAACCAGGACAGGAAACCATTCAAGGTCAGTCGCATGAGAGCCTCATACAGGAGCTTGTGTAGTCGCACTGCCCTGTTGTACTTGCGGCCATCCATAACACCAGCAATTGAGCCTTCTGCAATCATGCCAGACTCAATGCAGAGGTCTTTGAGTCCAGCATCTTGGAAACGCTTTCCTATTATTGCCAGCAGTGTGCAGATGGTGTGGAATACCCCAAGCCTAACGATGATATCATGGAACTTGTCATGGTGTTTCCATGTGATCTCGACAGCCTTCGCATACAGGGCTTGGTCAAAGACACAGACAATCTTCCTCAGGCCTAAGCACTGCATGATGCTCAGTGACTGGTTAAGCACCTCGTTGACAGTAGACATTTGTGTCGCTGGAGCATTGATGGCAGGCAGATAGCCTATATTGTCGGGGATGACCGTCATCTCTCCTCGAGTCAGGGTGTTGAAGCCTGTCCAGCTGCTGACTGACTGTTCTTCTTGTTGTGACATGCGTGCTAGGACCCAAAGAAGGTTTTTCTCTCTGGCAAGCTTAGTATTGGCTGCAGTATTGGCATCTGACTTTTTGCTTTGTGGTGGCCCTACCCGTTGTCCAGCATTGTAAGTTGGTAACATTGGTGGGGGTCCATCAATGCTTCTCTTCTTTGTTTTGGGAACAGTGGGCATGGGTTGGACAGGAAGTGGGTTGACTGGCTTTGCTTGCACAGCAACCCCATTGACTCTGTGAGATGTTCCCTCACCACTGACAGTTTCTTCAAGACGGTCGATATTGTCCCAGGCTAAAGTTGTGAATATGCCAGGATGGATGTTAGCTGGAAGGGCAATGCCACTCCCTGATGATGAGAGTTTCTGGAGACACAGGGCAGTGTTGATCTCTTCCATCTGTGAATAGGACACACTGTGACCAAGTCGGTTGAGGATGTTTATCAACTCTACATTTCCTGTCAACGATTTGACACTGAATGGCAGAACAATGTGCTTGGAAGGCTTGGTATTTCCACATGTCACTGCATATACTATGTCATGGCCAAATGACTGCAGAAGGCACTGCACTCTCTGGGATGCATGATCAGGATCATTTGAGCCTGTGAGTAGAGAGTACAGGAAGATAATGAGCGACTCTGGAATGGTAGGACATTCTGCTTCTGGTTTGACTTCAGGCGGCCAGGTTTGAGGAACATCTTGACTTTTAATGTCTGCTCTCAATTTGATGGCTGCTTTGGCTATAACATCTTGTGCACTGACACTTTTCAGGGTCTGCAGCTCCCTTTTGAGAGACTGATTTTCTTTGGCAAGTTCCCTCATGGACAACTTATCGGGATAGAGGAGGAATTTTCCTTTCTCATCAGGGAATATCTGCAAGGCTCCAGCAAACTCACTCTCCAGGTTTCGCCTTATGTGCTTCTTGGTTGATTCCTTGACTTGGGCAATGCCTTGGGAGTTCATTGAAGCTACCAGTCTAGAAGAGAGATCAGTCATTGTCATCACTTGAGGATTGCCAAAAAGCTCCATCCTGATGAAGAGGAACAGCTCATTGTATGCCTTATTCACAGCAGCTTCATAGCATGACCTGTGGTAGTGCCCTTCAGCTGCTACAAGGTCTCTACTCACAATGGCAAGGATTCTGCTGTCCCTTTTCTTTGTGGCTGCACTCCTGATCTTTGCATCAGCTCGCAGTTCTCGACACTGCACCAGTACTTCTCTCGTATTCTGTCTCTTGGAATATTTGCTGTTTTTCTGACAAAATATGCACTCTGCATCATAAGTCCTAGATGTACTTGGAGCATGTCGAGCTACTCTCTTAGATTGTTTCTCTTCAGCAGAGACACAACTTTTCTTTTCTTTTGCAAGGAGGCCATCAAGAATTTGCTTCATAGTGAAGATACTGCGACACTTTCTGTGGTAGTAGATTGCTGGAATCTGTCCCTCAGGAATGTCTTTTGCCAGTTTCAAAACTGGTGCATGATTTCGTATCTGAGCTGCCCTGAGCAGAGTTCTCCATGAGTCGACACTTTGTAGTGAAACCAGCTTATCTGTATCATCAGAACAGTTGATAATGCACTCCACCCGTGGGCGCTTTGGTATTGGGTAAAAACTTGCTTGTTCACCAGTGGCCATATTCAGTCAGTTTTCACCTGCCACATACAAACAAATACATGTAACTTAGGTGTATGAACACTACTAAAACAAAGTTTACTTTGCTTCACCAGCGTCATATTACCATTATTTATCTTACATAGCCACAAATAGATACATTACCTAGTTGCTATGCAACAGCTGTATTTTGTCCACATGAGGCCGCTAAAATCAACACAAGATGAAAGTTCCTCGTAGCCACTTTAACTAATCATATTAACATATACATTAAAAGAACATGCTAACATTATGGGAAATTAGCTTACAATCTTCTCCAGAGTGAGACAAGAAGATAGATACCAGTTTCCTCTATATGTGTTTAGTAGAAAGCTATCTGGCTGCACGTTAGCCTAGCTTAGCACAATGAATGGAAGTACACAGTACTGGTTATCCTTGGTTGTTGGCCAACTAAGAACTGTCCCAGAGTTTAAGCTAGGCTAATCAGTACCAGGGGTGTTGAAATGCTATATTTGTAAAAATCTGGGCAAATACACAATCGTGAGAGGCACAGAAACAGGTTTCCTGAAAGAAAAATGAAATAGCTGCTCATTTGGAAAGGTTATCATGTATTATTTTACTTCTGTTAGTGTACCAAATAAAATGGCACCAGTGAAGTTGTGTCACCTTGGGTGATATCGATATCTGGTCTGACCCATGGACTAACTGGCTTTGGTCTAGTTAGTTTCTTAGTAATAATGCCCTTCTAATTTAAGGTTCACAATCACCTCACACAATGAAATAGTATGGGTATATTATACATTTCCTGAATCTTTACAGTCCTGTGAGTATTCCAGTTTTTGTGTTTTGTGTCCCTGATATTCCTAGATGCCACAGGGCTAAAAGAAAGTATATAGTTTAGGCGAACATTGCAGAAAGATGTGTTTTATTGACGGGTTGAAGAGCTCAAGTGACCTCTATATTTGTGAGAAATATCCACAACAGGGCTTGAATGAAAGCTAAGAAGGTCCCCTTTAAAATGATACCAAAGACAATATTATAGAACATTGAAAAATGTCCTGACCATGAGGCTAAACCAGGATATGCACCAGCGTCTAAAATGCAATTTACTTTAGGGGGTGGTTAACTTCATGAGCTGATAACTGTGATACAGCTGCCACTCAGGAATGGTTATCATACCAAAATATCATCTACAGACATGGATCCTTTCAAAAATTATAAGTAAGTTTTGCCACCTTGAGTGTACCGAAATAGGAAATTTTGGGCTCTGGCCCATGGACTATTAGCCCTCTCCTTTAACTTGCGTCTCCTCCAGTCTAGTTGCGTGGCTGCAAGCAATCAGTTCATTAAGGAGCCACGTCTC
This sequence comes from Lampris incognitus, assembly GCF_029633865.1. NCBI lineage: Eukaryota > Metazoa > Chordata > Actinopteri > Lampriformes > Lampridae > Lampris > Lampris incognitus. The sequence continues at coordinate 39,801,821 of NC_079226.1, forward strand.
ATGTCAATCACCTCCCGCCGCAGGTTTACTACAGTATCAACGCCTGCTCGCAGAGTTCCCTGACCTCACCACACCTACATTCTCATCAGCGGTGGCCAAGCACGGCGTGGAGCACCATATTGCCACCGACGCCCCGCCCCCAGTCTACGCACGTGCTTGGCGCCTCGACTCTGTAATACTTTGTGGTTTCGCTATAGTCACTCTTACAGTGGTCTCATAGGAAACTGACAGGAGACGATATCACGTCCGACTACTCTTTATTGCAGCGTCCATCTTGTCGTGCAGCAAGCATCGTTATATAACCATGACGTATGCAAATGAGGCGTCGTGTCAGCCAATTATATCCTAGGCTATGTCTAGCTACAGGATATTACATCCCCCTTCTTTTGTAATGAAAGAACATAACATTAGAAAATAACTGTTTAGTAATTCTGTGACAACATTTTATCTCTTAAAGTACATGACAACGACAAATGCAGAACTAATCATAATAATAGTTTCACCCTTCAAAGTTTCACTTGAACAATATGCCAAACAGTGCATTGCCCCTTTTCTCCTTGCAGAACAGGTAAGTAATAGGTATGTTGAACACACACATTTTAACTGCATTTCACTTTTTCACATTTGCAATGCAATGAACATTGTAACAGGATTTTTTTCCTCTTTTTTTATAGGGCAGCGATCTGACTACACCCTTTACAATTACAAATCCAGCACTTTTCTCTGCTTGACTCTGCGCCCAGACCTGGTAGTGACACAAGGTGCTTGCCCGTCAATGGCAGAGTCCTCAGTGCCAGTGGTGTCTGCAGGTAATATCTGGGTCGTTTGAATGTCCAGCCTGTCACACACTTCAGCTGTGTGTTGTGGTTCGCATTCTTTGGTCTGCAGGAGGCAACGGCGGTTGTAATGGTAAGTTTGGCCCTCAGGAGTGTGGATGTGGTAAGACCTGTCCATATCTGCAGGTTGAAAGATGGTTGCAGGTTTCCACTGTCCATTTTCCAGTTGGTAGCGTACAGTGTCTCCAGCCTGCAATGCTGACAGCGGCCTGGCATTTCGGTTGTAGTACTGGCGCTGCTGGAGTTGCCGCTGTTCTCGCCTCTCTCTCTCTGACTTTTGGCACGACCTGGGGTTGCAGGTGTGTCAATGTGGTGGGGAGAATGGATCTCAGCCTTCGGCTCATAAGCAGCTGTGCTGGTGACTTGAAGCCATCTACTGGAGTGTTCCGGTACTCCAGCAGACTGAGGTAGGGATCCGTCTTTTCAGCCTGTGCCTTGTCCAGCATCGCTTTGGTGGTCTGCACTGTTGTGGGTAGTGGCGGCTTGTTGTTGTGTGTCTAAAGTCCCATGCACTCGCAGAGTTCTTGAATTACTGTGAGCAATATTGCGGGCCGTTATCCAAGATTACCGTTTCAGGAACACCATCCCAAGAGAACATGGCTTTCAGCTTTCGGATCACCGCTGATGAGGTGGTAGAATACAGCCTCTCAAGCTCGAAGTACCTGATGTAGTAATCAACAGCTACTACATAGTCCTCTCCCTTCCAGGAAAACAGATCAGTGGCAATGACTTGCCACGGCCTCTCTGGAATTTCGTATGACATCATTGGCTCTTTTGGGTTTGATTTTCGATGTTCAAGGCAGATGGCGCACTTCTCCACCATGGCCTCGATTTCTTTTCCCATTCCTGGCCAGAACAGAATGTCTCTGGCTCTCTGCTTATTTTCTCCATGCCCAGGTGTGGAGTGTGTATGCGTGTAAGCATGTTTGCTCTGTGAGAGTGTGGGACGATGATTTTCTCACCTTTCAATAGGATTGCATCCATTTCGGATACTTCGTCCCTGTGGTTCCAATATTCAGCTATGGTGGGCGGGCATCTTTACCTCACCTCAGGCCATCCTGACAATATCGTCTGCTTCAACATGGTGAGCTGAGCGTCCTGTTCAGTTGCTGCTCTGATGTCAGCAAGCTTTCTGTCACTCACTGGCAGGTTGCTGATGACTGTGTGAACCTGAGTATCCATGCCCTCACTCAGCGTGTGGTCACTGTAGGCTATTGACTTCCTGGAGAGTGTGTCTGTGACAGGAATATCTTTACCTGGATGATGGATGATGGCGATGTCATATTTCTGCAGCTGTAGGATCATTCGTTGCAAGCGTGGAGGAGCTACTGCAAGGGGCTTTCTCAGTATCAACTCCAACGACTTGTGATCTGATTCTACGATGACCTTGCGCCAGTAGACGTATTGGTGAAAACGTTTACACCCAAAGAGAACAGCAAATAGTTCTTTCTCGATTTGAGCATAGTTTTCTTCTGTGGCTGTGAGTGATTTGGAAACATACGCGATGAGCTTACCTTCCTGTAGGAGCACTGCCCCTAAGCCACTCTTAGACGCGTCAACTTGGAGCCTCAGCTCCCTGTTGGGGGTCATAGTAGGTGAGCACGGGTCCTGGCTCCCATGTGATGAGGTTCTTCATCTGCTGGAAAGCAGAGTGGTGCATTTTATTCCACACAAACTCACTGCTTTGCTTCAGGAGCTGGCGGAGGGGTGCATTTACTTCAGACATCCTGGGGGCGAATTCAGCCAGGTAGTTCACCATCCCTAGAATGGTGTCCAGCTCAGCCTTGTTCCATGGTGGCTCCATCTCCTTTACGGCTTTTACCTTTTTGTGGTCCGGTTTTGTGCCGTCACGTGTGAGCCTGTGTCCAAAGTAACTGACCTCTGTGACGCAGATCTTGCTCTTTTCAGGGTTGAGACGCACTCCCCTCTCTCTGGTCCTCTCCAGCATGGCTTGCAGGTTGGCATCGTGCTCCTCCTTGGTCCGGCCATAGACCAGCATGTCATCAACGATTGCAGCGGCGCCACTCAGCCCTTCGTAGGTTTCGTCTATTTTTCTCTGGAACTCATCCTGTGCCAAAATGATGCCAAAGGGCAGGCGGAGGAACCTGTATCGGCCAACCACAGTATTGAAGGTCATTAACATGGAAGATTTGTGTGTTAGCTTAATTGCCCAGTAGCCTGACCTTGCATCCATGACGCTGAAGAACTGCGCTCCTGCCAGTTTTGGAGTGATGTCATCCAGCGTGGGAAGTGGGTAGTGTGGTCTTTGATGGCTTTATTCAAATCGCAGGGATCCTCAGTTTGCCTGTGTGGGGCTTCTCTACCACCACCAATGCATTCACCCAGTCTGTAGGCTCGGTCACCTTGGTTGACCTGAGCACCTGTATCTAACTTGAATTTAACTTTGTGCTTTTCTTGACCGACTTCAACCTCAGCAATGGCCTGCTCCCTGTCTGTGCTTTTCTGCTCTTTTGTAACTGTCAATGTACAGTTCATCTAGTTCCTCTATATCACTGCCTTCTACTGAATGCACTGGCCTGGGCCTGTGTGGCTGCTGGGACCTACATATCTTGGCGAAGTGATTGAATTTTTTGCACTTGTTGCATTGCCGTGCTTTTGCTGGGCATTCCCGTTGTTCACTGTGCTCCCTTGCACAATTCCCACACATTCTGTAACGTTTGGTACTGTCTCCGCTGCTTTTGAAAGTTTTTCCGTGACCGTTGTTTTTCGGGGCGTCTCTGTGTGTCTTGCCGCGGCTCACTGCATGTACAGCATGGCTAGCTGATGGCGTGTGATTGTTCACCATAACTTTCATCTGCTCTTGTGCTAGCTCGTGTGAACGCGCGATGTCCAGCGCTTTTGTTAAGTCTAGTGTAGCTCCATGGCTAAGCAGTTTCTCTCTGACTTTAGGCGAGTTGGTTGCTAAGTCTAGTGTAGCTCAATGTCTAAGCAGTTTCTCTTGGACTTTAGGGGAGTTGGTTGCTAAATCTAGTGTAGCTCCATGGCTAAGCAGCTTCTCTCGGACTTTAGGCGAGTTGGTTGCTAAGTCTTGTGTTGCTCCATGGTTAAGCAGTTTCTCTCGGGGTTTAGGCAAGTTGGTTGCAAAGTCTAGTGTAGCTCCATGGCTAAGCAGTTTCTCTCGGGCTTTAGGCAAGTTGGTTGCAAAGTCTAGTGTAGCTCCATGGCTAAGCGGTTTCTCTCGGACTTTAGGCGAGTTGGTTGTGAAAACAATACGGTCCCTAACCATTTCGTCTGCGTTAGCATAGTATTTCACTAGCAGTTTCAAGTCTGTTACGAATTGTTCAAACGATTCGCTAGCACCTTGCATTCTCTCTTGAAATTTATACCTAGCAAAGATTGAGTTAGCTTTCGGGATAACATACTCCTCGACTTTATCAGAGTACATTTGCAGTACCTTTGCCTGGCCCGCTGTCAGTGTCCACGTATTGAATATATCCCGCCCTTTGTCTCCGACCCACAGAAGGAGGTAGCTGCACTTATCTTCCTCGCTCTTTGCCTTCAACGGTCCAGTGAACATTAGCTGCACATGTTGCTTGAACCTTCTCCATGACTCCGGTAAACTGGTCGAGTCCCAATCCTATCTCGGTATTGCAACACCCGAGGAATCCATTTCGAATGGTAGACGATGAGTCCGCTATTCTGACACCATGTAATACTTTGCGGTTTCGCTATAGTCACTCTTGCAGTCATCTTATTGCAGCGTCCATCTTGTGTGTTTCAGTCATGCAGCAAGCATCTTTATATAATCCTGATGTATGCAAATGAGGCATCGTGTCAGCCAATTACATCCTAGGCTATGTCTAGCTACAGGATATTACAGACTCTGCTAAGCTCGCGATCGCCAGGGAGGATTTTGCCACCATGGAACGCCTCCGCATCATCTGCCGCTCGGACAGCCCGTGGGCCTCCCTCCTGCACATGGTTTCTAAGGCTGACGGCAGTTGGCGCCCCTGCGGGGATTTTCGCCACGACCCCCGACCGGTACCCCGTCCCGCACATATAGGACTTCTCTGCCCACCTGGCGGGAGCCACCATCTTTTCCAAAGTGGATTTGGTGCGGGGCTACCACCAGGTACCAGTCCACCCTCGGGACGTGCCAAAGACAGTGGTCATCGCGCTGTTTGGACTCTTCGAGTTCCTGCGGATGCCCTTCGGCCTCAAGGGGGCAGTGCAGACGTTCCAGCGGCTGATTGACTCTGTGCTACGGGATATGCCGTTCTTGTTTGTTTATTTGAACGGCATTCTCATGGCCAGTGCGTCTGCGGAGGAGCACCTGACGCACCTCCGGCAGTTGTTCGAGCGGCTCAGTGTGCACAAGAGCCAGTTCGGCCTGTCGTCCATCGACTTCCCTGGCCACCGCGTCTCCCCGCAGGGAGCCGTTCCGTTTCCAGCCAGAGTGGACGCTGTCACCAGTTTCCCACACCCCCACACCGTGAAGTCCCTGCAGGAGTTCTTGGGTATGGTGAACTTTTATAACAGGTTCATTCCGCGCGGAGCTCACCGCATGCGGCCCTGTATGAGGCCCTGCGGGGCAAGGAAGCCAAGGCGAAGTAGACTGGTCCCTGGGGATGGACAAAGCTTTCGATGATGCCAAGGCTGCGCTGGCCAACGCCGCTTTGCTGGCACACCCGTACTCCACCGCCACAACTGTCCTCATGACCGACACCTCGGGGCGGTGTGCGAGCAGTGGGTGGGCGGCGCCTGGCAGCCACTTGCCTTCTTTAGCAAACAGCTTAAAGACAACGAGAGGAAGTACAGCACTTTCGACCGGGAGCTCCTGGGTCTCTTCCTCGCCACCCGACACTTCAGGTTCCTATTGGAAGGCCGCCATTTCACCGCCTTCGTCGACCACAAGCCGCTGACATTTGCCATGGCCAAGATCTCTGGGCCGTGGTCCGGGCGCCAATAGCATCAGCTCTCTGCCATCTCGGAGTTTGCACATGGCTGGCAAGGACAACTTGGTCGCCGACTGCCTCTCCCGGGCGGTGGCAGGGTCCGTTCACTTGGGACTCGATTATACTGCCATGGCTGCAGACCAAGCTGCTGATGCGGACATCCAGGCTTATTGTACGGCCGCTACGGGGCTGCCGTTGGAGGATGTGGTGTTTGACAGCGCCAACACCAAGCTCCTCTGCGACGTTTCCATAGGCCAGCCCCGCCCCATGGTGCCCACCGGCTGGCGGCGCCATGTTTTTGACGTTATCCATGGCTTTTCCCACCCGGGTGTGAAGGTGTCCACTAAGCTGGTGGGGGCCAAGTTTGTCTGGCCCAGCCTCAGGAAGGACATCAAGACCTGGGCTGACTCCTGTGTGGCGTGCCAGCATTCCAAGGTACACCGTCATACCAAAGTCCCCTTGGCATCATTCCTGGTGCCCGAGAGGCTTTTCGACCATGTGAATGTGGACCTGGTGGGCCCCCTGCCCCCCTCCCATGGGTTACTCACCTTCTCTCCATGGTGGACAGGACCACCAGGTGGCTGGAAGCTGTTCCCGTCATCGACCATGTCTACTGAGGTGGCGCGGTAGTTCAGCGGGTCCTGTGTGGCCCGTTTTGGCACACCGGCTGACCTCTCCTCCGACAGGGGCCCGCAGTTCATGTCTCTGAGCTCTGGACTGCAGTCGCAGAGGGGCTGTGGGTGAAGCTCCACCGCACCACGGCGTACAACCCGCAGGGCAATGGACTTTGTGAGCGGTTTCATCAGTCTATGAAGGCCACTCTTCGTGCCAGCTTAACGGATAGCAACTGGGTCGACCGCCTCCCGTGGGTCATGCTCGGCCTTCGCTCTCCGCCCCCAAGGAAGACCTCCAGTCCTTGTCTGCTGAGCTGGTTTACAGCCAGCTGTTGCGTGTCCCGGAGGAGTTTCTCCTGGACGCGGTGGCCCCCTGGTCTGCAGCTTCTCGTAGGGCTGTAGCCCGGGACGGTGCCAATGCTTTCGCCTCGATCCCTACATGTCACCACTGCCTCCTCAATCCTGCGTCCCCAAGAATCTGCTGTCGGTTGGGTACGTCTTCATCTGCCATGACAGCCACCGTACCCCCCTGCAGCCCCCCTACGACCGGCCCTCCCGCGTCCTGGAAGCGGGGCCTAAGAACTTTGTGGTGGACATGGGGGGCAAGCCGGAGCAGGTCTCGGTGGACCGTCTCTAGCTTGCTCATTTGGACCTGGGTGGGCTGTTGAACTGGCCCTGCCCCGCAGCACGTGGACGCCCCCCTTCTCGGGCCCCCGGCCCAGCCTCGGCCCCTGCCCGAGCTCCGGCTCTGTCCCCTGCCCCTGCCCCTGCCCCCATACCCGTTCAGCACAGCCATTTTGGCCGCCTGGTCCGCCCCCCGAGACGTTGACTGTTTCACTGGGGACTGTCCTACAGCCTGTTGGCTGTTTGTGATTCATTGAATACCGTTGTGTTACATTACTGTTTTGCATTTTTTTCGTGATGGTGAATTATGGGGGGGGGGGGCTGTGTGGTGATACACAACTGAGGACAGATCCACCAGGGGTTCTGACGTAGGCACTGGTTAGAGTTTCCCAGGAGGTGAACCATATTGTCGACGGCCTAGCTGTTAGCTTGTTGCCACGAGAGATTGTGCCTGTATCGGCGTTGTGTTGTGTGGCGAGTAAACGGAATTGGCTTGACTCGATCTCTCCGTCTCCTCATTCAGCCGCACTCCCACAACGTCATATTAATCAACATGAAAAATGTTCCCTCATAACCTTCGGAACATGCGAGTGCTGTAAACATCAGCATATCTTCAATCACGATTGCTTGAGCACTGAGCGATTAATACACTCATTGGCAAAGAAACTTGATGAATGGATTGAAAATTATGACATTTGATAATTTTCGTTAATAAGTTTCGTTTATTCAACATTTGTTTATCACATGTATCATATCATAAATTATCCTATATTTCATCATCGATTATATCGTAAAGATCAGATCGTGTTGGTTTTAGTGAGAACATTTTCCCCGGCAACGCCGGGTCCCTCTGCTAGTCATATCTAAAGCCGTGCGGATGTGTGAGCTCCTCTGCTATTGTGTGTGGTTTCTTGCACCGGGCAGTTGTGTATGTGACTTTGTGTGACGCCATTAGTGCTTTGTTGTTCACTGATGCAGGACTTACAAAGCCATGCTCCTGCTGACGGTATGCACACTGTCTTCTCTGACAGAACTCCAGTGGCTTGTTGACGTGACCCGGGGTGTAATGTCTCTAAGTGTCTTCGTCATGTGTTTGGTCGCACACTACCAGCTGCCAGAGTTTTCACACATAAAATACACACTGGTCTCTTCTCATCTCCCACCACATTCACTGTGAACTCAGGAGCAAGACAGGCTTCGTCATATTGTCTTAACTCGGTTTCTGGTTGATTACCGTCAGCGAAGGACTTTGTCTCGTTTGTCTCGGAAGCATCGCCTGTCTTTCTTTTCGTCCCTGTCAAATATCTCTCCATTCTGTGAACCGACAGACTGTCTGTCTCATGAAAGCACATTTTGTGGTTGTTCTGCTGTGAAAAAGAGTCCAGACGTCAAAACAGTAGTTCCGCACTACATTCCCTACAGGTCACATGCGCACCCCTGTCATGCCTCCGTGCCCCCCGGGGGGCGCCACACACTTTGAGAAACGCTGGGTTAAAGGAAGTATTGTAAATGCTCATAGGTATCAGGAAAACCACAGATTTTACCATAAAGAGAGCGTCCTGACTGGATGCATCAGCCGCCTGGCATGGGAACTGTCCTGCCCACAACCACGAAAACCCTGCAGAGGTTGTGGGACGCCCAGGACTTCAGAGGATGTGAGTTTCCCTCCATCCAGGACATTTATAATGGATGTTGTGTCAGCAAAGCCTGCACAATTATCAAACATCCCAGCAACCCCAACTATGGACTGTTCCAGCTGCTACCATCAGGCAAGCAGTAAAGCCCGGACCAGTAGAACCCGGAACAGCTTTTTCCACCAAGCAACCAGGCTTTTGAACAAAGAACATTAAAGAGCACTAAGCCTGGTGCCGGACTGACAGGTACTGACCTATGGTCTTCAGTGGATCATCAGTTTTCATCAGTTTACACAAATACACAAATACACAGCACACACACACATACACAAATATGCAAACAACTACAACACACACATATGCACATTTATCAAGGCAGAGCCTACACACACAGCACCTTACACACACCACATACTATTTATTATCATTACTACTTTCTGTGTTGTTTTGTTGTTATGTTATTGGTGTTGTTGCTGCAGTGTTGAGGAGCCGACACATCAGAATTTTACTCTCTTGTACTTACAGATGCAACAATAAAGGATCTTGAATCTTGAAAGAAGACAATTGAATATTGGAACAAAGACAAAAGTCCTTTGAATATTTTTGGATCACCTTACCTTCACCAAATTCACCACATCAGCACAAATAATATTGTCAATAATCATCACGCTGTGATGAATGGGGACACACACCCAACGAGAACATCTCAGTTGGACATTGTTATTGGACACGTGAAGAGAACAGTACTGCCCCTCCAATGCAAGAGAGGAACAAGAACTTTGGTTTTAACTGATGGTCACTACAGATGTGACCATAGACCTCACCTCTGTTCAGTAGAGGGGCGTCCATCTTTGAAATGAAAAGGTAGATCCATAGACCAGTCACTCTTCATGGACACACAGCTGGGTACAGGGGAGTCTGGTCTCTCCTGTTCTCTTTTTTCACTCTTCCCCACTTTTCTCCAAATTGTACTTGGCCCCCCCCTCTTCCGAGTCGTCCCAGTTGCTGCTCCGCCCC